>NC_080618.1:3300000-3520000 GCF_027887145.1 Ammospiza caudacuta
CTCTCCCAGCCCTGCAGAGGGGTTCCAGCCCTGGAGCACCCCCAGTTCCCCCCTGGCCTGGCCCCTGCAGGGCTGCTGCACCCAGGGATTCCCACACACAATCCCCACATGCCCCCATGGGTTTTTCTGGGACAATCACCCATTATACAAACACCAGGCTGCATTTTTCCCATCAGCTGCTGCCCAGGGAAAGGTGGGTGGACGCAGGCCCAGCCTTCCTGCTGGGAACACAGAGTTAATTGAGCCCCAATAGCGCCAGGGAGGACCCAGCCATCCCTTCCCCTTCCTGAAGATCACAGCAGCCACAAGACAGAACCAAGCCCTGCACTCCCCATCCCTTCCCCTTGCCTGTTCCACCAGGCAGGTTTCACATCCCAACACGCAGCATTTACAACCTGGAGGAACTCCCACATCAAAAAAAACAACCAAAAAAAGTCAATTTTATCTTTCCTTGCCCTGCCAGACTGAACTAAGCCAGAACAGAGGGTCACTGTCTGAAACCTCCTCCCTCATGCTTATGTACAAGATTATAAAAGACAAATTGCTGGCATATTTTCCCTGGGAACTTTGCTGGTTGCAAGGGATGTTTCCTGCTGCTGGAAGTCAGAGCTGTCCCCAGCCATCCCATCTGCAGGGATTTGTGCTGGGAGCCCCCTCCGTGACCTCTCACTGACTTGAAAGGAAAAGGAAGCTTCACATCACAAACATGGGCATGGTGTGGAAAAATAAAACCCCTTCACTTAAATCCTGACAGAGCAGCAAGAAAGGAAGAAGGAAAAATAATACAGAGACTTTTGTATTCAAATTTGCAGCAATATCTGAAGTTAAGTCTTTTTGCTCCGAGCTAAACTTCAGCTGTGATTTTGTCCTTTGAAATTCACTTCAGAGTGTTGATCCTGCTCCTTTCATCATCCCAGATGAAAAGCAGCACTGAAATTGAGGAAATTTAATCCAAATAAGGAGGCAGAGGTGGAAAACACGAGCCTGGGTTTGTTTAATGATCATTTCTTTGAGGATGACTGGAGGCAATGTCTCACGTTTGGTTTGGTGCTTCAGTTTGGTTAAAAGGTGAAGAACGTGTTTTCCAAGGGCACCCAGCCCATGGAATCCATCAGCATTGGAAAGGGCAGCAGATAATTCCACGAGCAGTTGATTTTATGGCACAGCCAGGGCCAGAATTGAAGATAAGCAGCAATTTTCATGCTCCAGGGCAGAGGGTGATTCCTCAGAGGGGCTGGAGGAGGAACCCTGAGGGCATTGCACAACCTGGGGGCTGCTCTGCCCCAAAGTCACCCCAAAGCAGGGACTGCAGGAGTGGCACAGGAAACCTGGCAGAGCCTGGGCTCCCCAGGGCTCAGGAGGATGGCACAGGGAGCAGCTCTGGGCACAGGTCAGCCCCAGCACACAGCCCTGAGCCAGGACCACCCAGCAGCACTCACAGGACAGGCCCTCAGCACCAGGCAAAAACAACAAGTACAATAACAACAGCACAATTGTACTGCAAGCAAAAACCCCCAAACACACTTTAAAAAGCCCACCAAGCTCCTCTGTGTGCAAGAGCCCAGGGAGAAGCCTCAGTCTGCAAGAGGTCTGTGAGCAGCTCATGGAACCTGAGCTGGGGCTCAGGGAACCAGGGAAAGATGTGGCATTGTCAGGGGAATGGCTTCAAAGTGACAGAGAGGAGGGTTAGATGGGATATTGGGAAGGAATTCCTCCCTGTGAGGGTGGGATGGAATTCCCAGAGCAGCTGGGGCTGCCCCTGGATCCCTGGCAGTGCCCAAGGCCAGGCTGGAGCACCCAGGACAGGGGAAGGTGTCCCTGCCACGGCAGGGTGGGATGGGATGAGCTGGTAAATCTCTTCCAACCCAACCATTCCATGATTCCATGTTTCTGTTAATTCCTAGACCCCATTTTTCCCACAGATTAATTCCTTTCCAAGACTGCCCTAAAGGCCAAGCTGGGCTGAAATGCCTCAAAACGCAAAGAGAACGAAGCAGCAAACATCACACACAATTTCTGTGAAATCAGAAGGAAATGGAATCTTCCCCTCCATGAGGGCACTTGAAATGTGAATTATTGGCCGGAAAACAGAGCCCCTGCAAGATCCATTATCTGTGAGTTGGCTCTGAAGCCCCTGCCCCACCCAGCACAAAGACACAACAGCCCTGTCCAAATGCCACGTCCTGCTCCCCCTGCCCCCCATCTGCCAGCAGAGGCTGGGGCTGCTCCCCAGAACAAAGGATTCCATTCAGGAGCCCAGCCCCAGCTCATTCCATCCCTCAGCCCCACAGCCAAACCCCAGAGCCAGAACCAGAGTGATTTGAGCTCTGCTGCAGCACCCAGGAATGGCCTTTCTGCAGGACAGCCCTGCTTGGAGGAGCCCGGGATGGTCCCCGGTGCCAAGATCCAGCCAAATACACAGTGGCTTTATTGAAAAAACAAGGAACTACCCAAGGAATTCATTCTTCACAAGAACAAAGTCTTTTTTATGTATGGAGCAAAAACATTCTGGTAACTTCCCAGGAATTCGTGTCTGACAAACTGAGAATGGCTTAATTAAGATTTAGATGTCAGGCTACTTCTGCTTCAAAAGAAAAAAAAGTAATTCATGGTTCAACACTGGGAAATATGGACATTTAGTCACTGTTATGGGAAAATTCCCACTCCTGGATGGTGGTTGCTGCCATTCAGATCAATTCCAAAAGTTCTGATTGAGTGCTGAGCATTTGGGGTGTCAGCAACTCAGATTTCATGGGATTATGCAGCTGGAAATGCTTTCATTGACAGCCACCCTTAGACAGCAGAGTGCTGCTGCAGGCGGCCCATCCCTGCCCAGGGAATGAGAGGATCTCTAAGGTCCTTTCCAGCCCCAAACTCCTGGAATTCTGGGGATTTATGACTTCAGCACCTTGTGCACTCCCTGGTCCAGGCTGACCTCACACAATGATCACACTCCACATTTCTAAACTGGGTTATCTCAGAAACGAGCATGAAATCATCTGAGCAATGACATCAGCTGCCTCTGCAGGAGGATGGGACGCGCCCTTTGTAATCTGGATGCTGTCACTGTGGGGTTTTACATTCACCTGTTGTATTCACATTGTTATTATCCTGTTTCTAGAGTCCTGTACCTTCTAGGTGGTTTTTTCATGAGCAGCTCTTCTCAGCAGTGCCATTCCTCATGGCTTCATCAGGGCTCCTCCAAGGCTCTCAACCCACCCCCTTTTATCCCAGTTATCCTCATTAGCCACAGCTGCCACCCAATTAAGGACATCACAGCTGTAGCACATTTAGAACAACTAGGATCAGGGCAAGGCCACTTACACAATACATATATTTTACAAGGACTCCTACTACATTCACCCTCTCCTTGGGAACCAGGAGAAAAGCAGGAGGAGCCACTGCCCTCCAGAGGCTTCCAACACCTCCAGCCTCAGACTGCTCCAGGAGCCAGACCCGAGTGAGGGTGTGCCCTGCCCACCTGCCCAGGACAAGGACTTGATACACCCTTGATCAAAGCCTGAAAGATTCCCTGATTTCCTGTGAATAATGGATCACCTTGGAGTGAGACAGGCAAACGATCAGAGGTTTCACAGACTCTGTCCTGCCCAAAGAGCCCAAATGGAAGTGATTCCCAGATGTGGGAGCAGGGAAGGCTTTCAGCCGTGCCCTCACCATCTCTGGGCTAATCCTGTCTCACTCGCCATCCGGGGCTGGATCAGATCCTGGCCTCAATGGTTTAATCTCCTAAAGCCTGGATTGCTTTAGGAAAAACAACCTCACAGCCCAGCCCATGGGAATGGGGAGGCTTTCCTAAGGTTACACAAGGCTCCCATGGGATGATCCCATGGCCTCTTATGGCTTTAAACACCCCAAACCCACAGGCAGCTCCACAACAGTGCTCTGGAGCAGGGACAAATGAGTCCCTGGATTTTAATTAGAGCTTCTCAGATCCAAATCAGGCAAACTGACATCACTCAGAACTGCTGAAGCACGAGATATCCTGATTGTAAGGAAAAAAAGAGATAATATCTGTATTTTCATGCCTGCAGAATCCCCATCCGTCACCTTCCCCTCAAATATTTGTCACAAAGTGTTTACACCACGGTATCTGGGTAAAAATAAGGAATGTTCAGTTCTCAGAGTGCATCTGAACTGCACACAGGACACAGATACACCCTAAACACCCAGATTTGGGCCCAGCACAATTTCACCCCAGCACAAACTGTTTTGTCTCAGAGTGCTCAGGGCAGAAGGAGCCAAACTTCAGCTGCTCCTGTGCTCTGACCCTCACAGACACTCTGCTTTATTTTCACCCAGTGAAAGCCCACACACAAACCTTTTGCTGTGTCATTTTCTTCACTGGCCTCTCCATTTCCTTTATTATTTTCACTCTGAAGGGCCCTTGGGGGTTTTAAGCTCAGATAAGGAATTAATCTACATGAGCTGTCTCAGCTTCTGTCTGGACTGAGTGCTGTGAGCCAGAGGAGAAATAAATCAGTGCTGCCAGTGGAAGAGCCAGGCTGCTCCTGAATTTACAGCACCCAACCAGATCTAGGCCGTGATTTCAGAAAAAAGAAACCAACCAAAACAGCCAGACCTGCAATTCCAGTCCCCTTGGAACACCAGGAAATGTTCCCTTTGCAGAGACCCAGCTGGAAAAACAGCCTGGCCTCTCTTCACACCTCTGTACATTTTATCAGCTTTGAGGCATCTCTTTATGGTGCTCTTCAGGGTTTGGCCAGGAAAGGTTGGGCCAGGTGATCCTTGAGGTCTCCTCCAACCTGATCTCCCCTGACGCTGTGATTGCCCAGGCTGTGGTTTGGGAATGCCCCAGCTTTGCTCCAGTGCATCCCAGTGAGAGCAGCACAGGAAAAGGGCAGATAAATAATGAAGCTTAGCCTGAGCATCAAACAGCTTGTAAGGCTGCAGTGCCCCAGGCCTGGTGATCCCTGCCAGGGTTAAAGGTACTGATGTTATTGTCCTCCCAGCCCTGCAGCTTTGTTCTGCCTCTTTGGGATCCCAGCACCAACACCCAGACTGAAGGATCAGTATTCTCCCAAAAATACATTAAAACATTTAAAATAATCACCCTGACCCATGAAATTGTTGTAACATGACCACAGCACAAAGGGTTTAGCCACTGGTTTACGAGGGGCAGAGCCTGGTTTGTGCTCAGCCCAGCCTGCTGGCCTCACTGCAACTCAACACACCTCAATTTTATATTATGGTTTTCCTTTGTTCCTTTGGACAAAGAGACCTGGGAGAACACAAAGCCATTCTTGGGGCTGTGCCCTCCACAAAAAGGAGTTTATACCCCACAGTACTGTGGCACTAATTCTGATTTAATAACTGCACAGCCCTAGCAGGGCTCTGAAACCCAACTCCACAAAAGCAACCTCTGATTTAATTCTGATTTTTACAGCCTGTGAAGATGCAGTGTTTGTTTACAACACCCACACAACTGCAACTGGATTTCACCAAGTCTGGCTGTAATTACCTTTCCTCCTGCAAGCTAAAAGTGCAATTTGTGCTTTGGTACTTTAACTACAACACAGTAACTTTCCCAATAATAGTTTCAGGCAGATTTGTAAAAGCAAGACCCCAGCACTCCATAAATTGGACTGATCAGCTCGTTTCCAACTTGAAAGCGTGTGGCACTTTCAAAAGAATTAATTGAATTTGCCACTGGCCTGAAATGACTGTCCCAGTTCTCACTGGGCAAAACATAAAAGCAGGAGGAAGAAAACTTGGAAATGCCCTGCTCAGAGCTGTGACTGCTCCCAGGCTGAGCTCTGCTGTTTGCAGGGGCAGAGATGAGGGGGTTAAGGAGCTATAAAACATCTGGGCACAGGGTCCAGCTGTGCCTGGGGGCTGAACTGCACCACAAAGGAACCCTGAGCTCAAACTTCAGCACAACCAACAGCAAATCCAGGGTAAAACTGCAAACAAAACCCACCTCAGTAACAGCTGGGAATTTGTAACAGGGGCTCCAACACCCTCCCTGCCCAGCCACGGCTCAGGAGGAGACAGAGCAGCTCTCCCATAGTCTGGGGAAAGAACTCACAGCATGGCTCAGCCCATTGGGAGAAATTTGGGATTCAGTGCTGAGGGAGTTTTTAGCTCCACTGGCAAACCCCTGCATGGAAACCCCAGAGCTCTCTGGAGCTGGCAGGGGTAACAAGGAGAATTTCTGACATGCACAACAATGGGATTGCCATTCTGCTCACCTAAGGTGGACTTTGGGGCACATTGACCTTCCCTTAATGGCCTGGGGCTCACTGATCCCATTCTGCAGAACAGAGCCCATCAGGGAACTGGCACTGCACAGACAGACTGGTTCACAGCTCCTCATTTCCACAGAAATGTGAATTCCAAGGTGTTTTTCTCTTGCCAGCTATCCCAGGTAACAAGAAATAGGGGAACAGGGTTAAAATGAGGAGCAGGAAATCTTGGCAAGGAATGGGGGTTGGCTCTTAAAGTAGAAGCAAAAAGCCAAACAAGAATATTGATCCCTTTGCTGCCAGGAAGAATGAAGAACAAACTGCTCCAAAATTTGCACTAAGTTTTAATTAAACTGCCTGAGATGCCAGGAGATGAATTAAGCACTGAAGCCTTCCCTACTTTATTCCTTTACATCAAACTCTGTCTCTCAGCAGCTTGAAGCCTCCATGGCATTGTCAGAGCAGGAGAATGGAACTGCGGGAACAATCAGGTGAAATAAGCTAAAAAAGAAAAAAAAAAAAAAAACAAAACCAAAACAAAACAAGGCATTTTTCCACAACTAACTGGCCACTACTTGCCCCTGACATTCTGAGCCACTCTCAGAACTTTGGAGCCGAAGCCATAAATGGCTTTATTGCCATGGAGGATCAAAGTTCCAGTCCTCCCAAGAGCAGGAATTGTTATCTCCACTGCACCTTAATGAACTTTTGGCTCAGACTCAGCACTTCCAGGACCAGGGGCACTTGGATTGCACCAACACCTCCCAAAAATTCATTGTCAGTGGGCACAGAGTGCTCCCACAGCACTGCTGGGTTTGGCTGTGTGCTGTGACAATGTGCCACAGAATGAATCCTGTAAATGGAGCTTTCCCCTCTAGTCCAGGGAGACCTCCCTGGGAAGAACAGCCTGTACTGCACCAAAAAGACATTTTTTTATCATTTTAGCAACTGCTCCAACTGAAACTCTGCAACATCATCACTTTATGAAGGCAACCACAGACTGGCAGCCCAAAAAGCTGTTTAGAAACTTGTATTTATGGGCTGGCTTTATGAGCACAGCTTTGCTGGCAAATGCACCCAAGTCCATGGCAGGATTTCAGGCATCAGCAGTTAAATGCACTGGACCTGAAACATCCCCTCAGCTCCAGCAGCAAGGGGGTAAATGTGTTTATGGTTGTGGGCTGACGTGGTTCTAAGCTTGGTCATGGCTGTGACTTTAATGTCCTGGCAGAAATAGGAGGTTTTTTCTTTAAAAGCAGTAGTTGAGAGAAATATCCTACCAGTCAAGTAAAGTGCAAGTTGAAGAGCAAAAAATATAGATTTCCAATTCAAGTTTGCAGGTAGAAGGGGTGTGCATATTTCAAAGCTGAATGATAAGCATTATACACATGATGATAAAGAATATTATACATTATGCACTGTCACTGTCTCTTGACCAATCTATTTACGCTTTTCTCAGTTCATGAGTGTTTATTTTGCTTTTCCATAACTCCCACTTGCAGTTGCGCTGGCAAAGACAGTCCCTATGCCAGAGGAAGAAGCACCAGAACAATCCAGAACTGGTGTGAAATTCAGCACTGGTCCCACACGCAGCTCTGGGGGAAGTTGGTTCCTGTGATCCCTTGGCCTCTCAGAACAATTAACCCCCGTCTAATCAGCAGGACAGAGCTCAGGCCAAGCTCCAGAAGCACCCAGCAGCTGTGGGTGCCTCTTTAGAGCCTCCAAAAAGGGATTTAATTGTTAAAAAGATGAACTGTGGGACAGTTCCCAAACACCAAGGTGGTGTCAGTCACAAACTCAACACAAGTCACAAAACACTTGGGGAAATATTTCTTTTCAAAGTAAGAGTAAGATAAGGAACATTGACAAGTCTTGTTCATGGCAATGAGATGCCTTTGAAGTCCACAGGATTAATTTCACAGGGAATGACTTCAGCAATAGAGTGGAAATCACCAAAAATAAGAGAAGACAGACCCTGGCTAATATAGATCAAAAAAAAATAAAATAGGAGTATGGAAGCAAGAAGCAGCTCAGCCAAATTTCACATCAAATCAACTGCAGACACAGCAATAAAAGTTGGAAACTAGGTCAGAAATGAAGTGTCATCTGCTGGGAAGATTCAATTCTTTGCTGTTAACAATGCCAAGGGTTTGCTTTTCCCCTTTGGGAATTTTGCTGGCATTGCCATCAGCCAAATTTTAGCCATAAATGATAATAAAGCAGGAGAAATGAGCAAAGCGTTTGCATGCATAGGAAGGAAGGTGTGCAGCTGGAATGGGGGATTGGCTTTTCCAGCCTCTGGAGCCCCTGCAAGGAACCAGAGGCACAAGAGGGGATGTGAGCTCCAAGTCAGAACAGGAATGGTGAGGGAAAGCAAGGAGCAAGTTGAGACAAATATGGATTTTGCCCTAATTTGACACGATGCAAACTCCCAGCACTGAGCAGGGCTTTGATCCCAGACTGAGGAGAGAGCTCTGCAGGTGCCTGCAATGGACAGGGAGCCAGGAGCTGATGGCCCAGCGCCCCAGGTGATGCCTCAAGTTTCAGCATTTCTATTTTCCAGATCCTGCCCTGCCTTAGTGCATCACTCTGAACTCCACAGAGAGTGCTGGTTACTGGCTTCACATTCTGGGCACACAGAACAACCCCTCCAGGCCTGACATCCAGGAACACTCAGCTGCCTCAGGCCCCAAAAATCATCAACAAAGTGAACTGGGGGTAAATGGCTTCATTAGCTGGAGCTGTAAGTGGACAATTAACCCCTGAAATGTAAATGAACCAAACTCATATTTGCCTGAAAAACTCATGACCAATGTGCACCTTGGAGGCTGCTGACTGCCCAAGGTGTAGCTACCTTTAAGGCCTTTAATATTATTTATTATTATTAAATATCTATTAATTTGTTATTAATTATCTTTAATTATTATATCATTAATATTTATTAATTTGCTGTTATTTATATTTATTTATTATCTTATTAATAAATATTTATTAATGTATTAATAACTATTTATAATCCTATTTATAAATAAATATGTATTATATCATTAATGAATATTTATTATTATATCATTAATAAATATTTATTAATTAATCGATAATTTTAATTATTATATCATTAACAAATATTAATATTAAATAAATATTTATTAATTTGCTATTATTCATCCTTAATTTATATTATTATCAATAATAATAATAATAATAATAATAATAATAATAATAATAATAATAATAGTTTTTATTACTAATAAATGCCCACTTTATTCTCTAACTCTGTCTAGCCCCTGTTCTAGGCAGCCACTCCAAGGCCTCACAGGAGTCACCACAAATCAAAGCACGGTGAGCAGAGCTGGTCCTGCAGCTCCCTCCCTGCTCCCTCGGTCCCCCAGGGCTGCCAGGCCCTGCTTGGGGTTTGGGAGCTGCTGCCACTCCTGAGCCATGACTGGAACCAGCCACCAATGGGATGTGACAAAGGAAAGACTTCAATGCTTATCCTCAAATAAAGCAGCCTAATCTGTGCTCCTGCCAGCCAGGACAGGTGCCAGGGCTGGGAGAGGGCACCCAAACCTGGCAGGGCAATGCCAGGATAATCTCCCAGCTCCCTCCCCAGTCCCACCACACACACTCTGTGGAACAGCCACACTGCCCCAGAAATGAGGGTCAAGGAACCATGGAGTGTCCTGGGCTGGAAGGGACCCACTGGGATCACTGATCCAACCCAGGCCCTGCACAGACACCCCAGAATCCCACCCTGGGCACCCCTGGCTGTCCAAACCCTGCTGGAGCTGTGGCAGCCTCGGGGCCGTGCCCATTCCCTGGGGAGCCTGGGCACTGCCAGCACCTCTGGGGGAAGAGCCTTTCCCAAAATCCAACCCAAAACCCCCTGGCACAGCTCCAGCTGTTCCCTCAGGACAATGGAATCCCCCCAGCCCTCCCAGTGCATCCAGGTGCAAGCCACCACCTTCCCCAAAATGCAAATTACTCTGCTTTTCACATCTCAGAGCTCTTCCAAGCAAACCTGAGTTAATAATTCCTGATTCTGGAAGCTCAGATTTGTGTATTCACTGAACAATTGGTGCATTTGCAGCTCAGGCTGCACAAGGATGAATAAACACTTCACATCCTGTTGGTTCATAGTCAGAGGGGCCACAAGAACCTGGTGTGCCTGATCCATCATCACTGCAGCCACTGGAAAGCACCTGGCCCAAGGGCAGCACTGCCACCCTGCCCTGCTCTGGGTGAAAGAAAGGGTCAGGAAAAGGGACCCGGCTGCTTGTTTATAATGGATTTATTACAGACTAATTTAGGATTCCACAGACTCCAGGTTCTCTCCCTCCATTAAGGCTCCGGGCCACAAAGTGAGGCACAGCTGATGAGCAATGACAGAATTGCTTTTACAACCCAGGTGTTGGAGGTAAAGTGCAAATCCAGGTTACTGCCAGCAGAAAAAGAAAGTAATTACATTATTGGTTCCTTATGCTCTAAGTTAATAACTTTAAATCAAATAGATAAGAAAAGTTAAAAGTCTTAGGCATTCACTAAGGTGTTCTTTCCCTCAGAGCAGAGTTCTTTGACTGGAAGGAGGCTTTGTGAAAGGATTTCTGCAAATGACAACTCCTTTTGGAGAGAAGCACATGACCAGAATAGGTTATTGTGTTCAGCGTGGCCCAAGAACTGATCAGCTTCCCGTGAAAATGCTCCCTCAGTCTGCCACCAGAGGTGAACCTGTGGCAAGGAGGCTCTGTCAGAGCCAGGCAGGAGATGCTGCCTGTGAGCTGCTCCGTGGTGTTTCTGTCCCTCCCCAAAGCCCATCTGTCACTTGCTTGGGAATTCACGGCCGGGGAGGAGCTGCAAGCTGCTTGTCTCTCACTTTTGCTTCCCTAAAAACTGCAATTCCCAGTTTTGCTCTCCCTGCTGCTGCCACTCCAAACTCAGCCCTCTGCCATCTGTGGGGAAGGGAGCCCTCCCCAGCCTCAACCAGCTCAGGGCAGAATAAACCCAGCAAATCCACTGCAACTCACAATGAATGGGTCTGTAAAACAGAACCCAGGACAGAAACCCTTCTGAAGGGCAGAAATCAGACAAGTGACACTGAATCACACAGCTGACTTCCTGGAATTCCCCACTACACTGCCATGATTCCAGGGTCACGTTTTGAATAAATCCAAGTAGTTCTACAGAAGTTTCCAAAGCAAAGACCACCAATCTGGGTGTTCTTTTGCAGAATCCCAGACTGTTTAGGGGTGGAAGGGAACTCAGGAGTTCATCCAGCCCAAGCCCCTGCCCAGGCAGGGCCAGCTGGAGCAGAGGATACAGGAATCATCCAGGTGGGTTTGGGATGTCTCCAGAGAGGGACATTCCAGGCCCTCCCTGGAGCTGTTCCACGGAACATGGAAAAAGTTCTTCCTCGTGGTGAGGTGGAGGAAATTGTGATTTATTTTATGGCCATGGCTGGGAAGGCTCTGGCACCACCCCGGCACCCTTTGGAGGTGTTTATATGAATTGTGGTGGGATCCCCCCTCAGTCTCTTCTTTTCCTTCTGAACAAAAGCTGTGTTGTTACACTTCATGTGTAACATGTGGGATGTGTCACCAGCCCACACAACCCAGAGCATTCCCCTCCTTGCAGCCACTCCAGCACTGGTACAGTCCCAGCCCAGAAGCCCAAATCTCCCTCTCAAACGCCATCAACCCTCCCAGGTAACCCCAAAGCAGTGAGAGCTGGGCACAGGACACACAGATAAGAAACTCATCAAGCCTGCAAACACCAAAATGACAAAATTACAATGCAGTGAGTCAAAGCCAGGCAGTGCCTCAATAATTCTGGCACTGCCTGTGGATCAACCTTATCAGTCCTGGCTGCAAATGAAACCCCAGAGCTGCAGCAGGACAGCCCCCATGTCACCTGGGCAAAGAAAACACCTTTTTCACCCAGCTGATCACCCAGGACTCACAGGGTACGTCCAGCACACACGTTTTGGGTGGAAACATGCAGGAAGAGGCATTTTTTCCCTCCACCCTGCTTACTCTCAGGCCAGTGCCCTTTGTGGGAGAGGAGCTGTCACAAGGAGCAGCTGGCTGAGGCTAGCACGGAAAACTCACCCCGGAAGGTAATAAATAAAAGGGAAGTCAGAGGCGTGCCTCTGATTCATCTGCTGCCCAAGGCCATTCCAGCTGGGGAACAGCTCAAAGGTGTGCTCAGAAAACACCAGCAGAGCCCATCACCCCACAGGATATGGGTTATCTGATCATCCACCAAAGTTTGGAAGTTACAGATGCCCACAGCAATCTCATGTGCACACTGCCACGGATAAACAGCAAGAAACAAAGTTCAGGGTGTCAGCACTCCACACCCTGCCAGTTACCTGGAGAAACCAGATAAGGCTGTAAAATGTCTCTGCAGCTCCTGCACAGCCACTCTCAAGTGGAGGGGTCACCCAGCTCAATTTGCTGTGAAAATCGTGCAGGGTGAGGTTTTTCACCTTCAAACTCGCAGGCTGAACACCCTCAGGGGAGCCAGGGTGATGAACACTTTGCAAGCACGAAATTAGTAATTTTTCTCACATTGAGAAGTCCAGTGCTGAGCACCAGTGGCACAGAAGATCACTGTTAGTAACATAAATTATCAAAAGCTCGCTTCGTCATAAGTGGCTTCCTGCCAAATGCTCCCTGCCCAGTTCTCACCACCAACCTCAAAACTGTGGGTTTAAAACTCTCAAGCAAAGCGGAATTTTATCAGCAACACCACAGAGTTCTGTTCCTGTTAGACACAAGTGAGCCAGCGCTCAGAAAAATCCTTTTAAACAGGGCACAGAGCCGGAGGTACAAGGTGTCAGTCTGGGAATCATGGATCACAGAATCATGGAATAGTTTGGGTCAGAAGGTCCTTAAAGCTCCTCCAGTTTCACTTCTGCCGTGGGCAGGGACACCTTCCACTATCTCAGGTTGCCCAAGCCCGTCCAGCCTGGCCTGAGACATTTCCACTCAAGCTCTCCCCATCCCTCACCCTAAATCAAGATTTCCAGCCGCTGGCAAAGACATCACCCACAGCCCTCAATCTGCCCATGACACCCTCTATCCTTTCCCAAGCACATCTCCTTCCAGGCACACCAGCAGGCAAATTTTTTCTGCTGTGCTAGAGCTTTTTTTAGTGTAAAACATGCTGGAGAGGCAAAATGATAAAAGTCAGCCCTGAACTTTGAGGGATTCCTGGAAGCCAGCGCTGGACACACACCCCGAGGGATTCGGGGAGCGAGCACTGCCGGACCGGGACCGGAGCCCGAGAGGGACGGGAGAGAAAGGAAAGGAAGGAGAGAAGGAAAAGGAGGGAAAGGGACGGGATGGAAGAGAAGGGATGGGACGAAGTGGGAGAGAAGGTACGGAACAGAGGGAATGGGATGGGAAGGGGCGCACAGGTCCGGGGCATCCCGGCGGGCATCACTCACCGACCCCGTACTTCTCGCGTTTGGTGGGGATCCAGCGGGCCATGCCGGCGGCTCCGGGGGGTTCGGGGGTCCCGGGGTTCCCTCAGCGCCGCGCCTCGGCCGCCGCAGCCCCGCGCTGGAGCCGCGGGCCGGGCGCCCCGGGCATCTGAGCCATGCCCCGCTCCTGGCCCGCTCCCGGCCCCGCTCCTGCCGCCCACAGCCGGTCCCAAACACGCTCCACGAACTCCCCGCACACGCCCAAGTTCGCAGCCTCCCCGGCGCGCCGAGAGAGGAGAGGGCGGGCAGAGCGCGGCGGGACGAGGAGGAGGAGGAGGAGGAAGAGAAAGAGGAGGAGGAAGAAGAGAAGGAGGCGGCTCTCCCCGCCCCCGGCATCACCTGCCCCGCACGGCCCCGCCCCGGCACCGGGACTTGGCCGGAGCGCTCGGGACTGGGCCGGGACTGGGTTCGGTATCGCTGCCTCAGGGGGTGGGTGTGAGCGAGCAGAAATGGCCCCGCTGGCGCTGGGAATGAGGGGATTCAGCCAGAGCCTGGGGGTCAGCGAGAAGTTGGACATGTGGGAAAGGCTAGGGATCAGGGAGAGGCTGGACATGAGGGAAAGGTTGGGGATCAGGGAGAGCCTGGGGATCAGGGAGAGGTTGGGGATCAGGGAGAGGTTGGGGATCAGGGAGGGGTTGGGGATCAGGGAAAGGTTGGATTTTGGGAAAGGCTCTTCCCCCAGAGGGTGCTGGCACTGCCCAGGCTCCCCAGGGAATGGGCACAGCCCCGAGGCTGCCAGAGCTCCAGGAGAGTTTGGACACCGCTGCCAGGAGTGCCCAGGATGGGATTTTGGGGGGTCTGTGCAGGACCAGGAGCTGGATCAGTGATCCCACATGTCCTTTCCAGCTCAGGATATTCTGGGGTTCTACAGAATCACAGCATGGTTTGGGTGGGAAGGGACCTTCGTGCCCATCTCATCCCAACCCCTTCCACCAGCCCAGGCTGCTCCAAGGCTGCTGTGCTTTCAGAGTAACTCATTAATAGCTAAGAAAACAACGAGGTTACTGGAAAAGCACTCCAGGCATCTGGGAAATGTCACAGGGCCACACTTGACAGGAGACTCGATGTTCTAGAGATTGACTCGGCGCTCGGTGACGCCAAGCCCCACTCCAGGGCCAGGAGCTGCCACTCCAGCAAGGGCTTGGAGGTGAAGCACCTCCAGTGGGGACACGGGGAGCAGCTGGGTCCTGCAAGGCCAGAGCAGGGCTGGCTGCATCCTGCAGGTGTGTGGGCTGGGCTGGCAAAGTCTTGGTACAGGGATGCTTAGTAACACATAGAGAGGTGTTAAATCACATTGTTCACCCAGCCTTAGGGCCAAACTGAGGAGATCCAGGTTCTTCCCATCTCTGCGGGGCTGTAGTAACTGGATGTGGTGTGTATTAGTGCCTGTGGAGCCCATGGATTCATGGAATGGTGGGGCTGGAGGGAACTTTAATCTTATCTCCTTCCAGCCCCCTGCCATGGACAGGACACCTCTGCCTCATGAAAGAGAGCAATGATTATTCAGAGTATTTTAACACCTGACCGCTCTTTAATTGCATTAAAGCACAAAGATCTGGAGAGATCATCACATTTTTGATCATTTTACACTGCAAGTGAGAGGCAGCAGGGTAGAGTTATTGCTCAGCTCTCGGGATGCCCTGGGCAGATCACTTTGGGTCTCTGATCCCAGCCTGGTGTGTTCAGGAAGAGTTTTCCATACTCTCTCCTCTCTCACCTGTGTTTCCAGTAAGTTCAGTTTTCCTTTCTCTTCACTGGCGCCTGGAAGGGGCAGAGCAGCATAAATAAGAATTAATGATCAGCAATTTGCTCTAACAAATGAACCCAAACAAAAGCCAAAAGCTGCACTCAGAACACTCAATATCACACTTAGGCACAGTCCCAGTGCACAGAGCCCTGCTTTTTGTAGCAGTGGTGCTGATGTGGCACCCCCAGGACAGAGCTGGGTTTGTCACACACACACAGTGTTACTCACCCAGGATGTGCAGTCCTGTCACACCCAGGGTGCAGCAGGCAGCCAAATGGGGGAAATGAATTTACAGAAAACTGTGGAAACCCAGGGCACCACAGGGAATATTTCTGTGGCTGCTCTGGGGCACCCTGACCCCCAGAGGAGCTCTGACTTTGCCCCTCACTCATGGAGAAAGTTTCCTGGACTTCAAGATGGACTGGAATACACAAAAGTGTGAAATAGATTATAGACAGCAGTGTAGGTGAATCACTGGGTGAGAAATTGAGGTTTTGGGGTTTTTAGTGTGTTGTGGATGGAAGCACAGGGTTTTGTCCTGGGTTTCTTCTTCATTCTTCTTCTTCCTTCTTCTCCATGGCTTTGGGTGGCATTTTGTAACTGGGCAGAAAAATCTGCATTGCAGCTCTTTGGGATCAGTTATTGGGTTAAAAGGGAAATAATCTAGGTGTCCTTCCTTAATTGAATAGTTCAGTCTTAACAGACCTTGTACCAAGAGATTGTTGGCCATTTTTGTGGTGCTTTCCCAGTGTACTGAGCCTGGTGTGGACAGCGTGCAAACCTTTAGATAAGATAATAATAAACAAGAACATGAAGACCAAAACAATCCAGTGCATCTCTTTCCTGACACAAAACAGCTCCAGGAGGGTCTCTCCCAACAGGGGAGCCCCTGGGAGGACCGAGCCTGAGGCTCAGAGGTCAAAAAACCGACAGAAAATTCATAACCCTGTTTATAGAAAATTCATAACCCTGACCCAAACCCTGCCCTGAAATGATGTTTGGGTCTTGTCCAAGGGCTGCTGCTGGGGAGATGCTCCAGGGGCTCAAGGTGCTCCTGAGAACTGCAGCAGCACCTGAGGCCTCAGCTCAGTGTGGAGGGAGGCACAGATGGAAAAGGAGACGAGATTTGCAAGCTGGAGCAACTCAACTGATTTGTTATTTATAAAACACCAACTCAGCACAGCCAGCCTCGCTCAGATGTTGTTCTGGCACATAAACCCCTTGTTCTCATGCAGAAAGAGCTGCAGTTCCTCTGGTTGAGGATTGAGTGGGGTTTCCCTGGAGCTGGGGGCTCACAGGGAGGCCCTCCTGGTGGGTGGGGTGTCCCAGTTGTGGGAACAGAAAATATTCATGGCTTTGGCAAATCCTGAAAGATTCAGCCAGGCTTTATAGATGGGAACTTCATATTGCAAAGGGCTGTGAGGCCTTCATGTGAAGAGCACTGTCACTGGGATGTCAAGACAATTAATTGTGATTTTCTAGGTGTGATTTTGGACCACCTGGATTTCAAACTATTCCCTGCTAGGATTGGGATGTGGCTTTTCTGTGGCCTTTTTGGGCAGTGTATGGCAACAAGAGAAGCAGAGGAGAATGGGGTTTTGGGTCACTCTGCATTCCCTTCCATCCTAGGAATGCTCCATCCATCACCCTCCAGGGCTGATGGTTAAATCTTGTAAAGTTTCAGTGCTTTGAATGGAATATTCCTTGCTGAAGTTCAAGGTGTCCTCTGTGTGCTAACACCCAAAATCAGTTAAAATGTTTTTTCTCAGCAGAGCAAAACGAGCTGTTTCTTTCCTTAGAAAGGCAGTTTTATTTATTTCTTTATTTCTTTTATTTTACTTGGCCTGGGCACTGATTTCTGCAGCACAAGCCCCCAAAAAAGAGGAGAAACAGCTCCATGAGAGGTGTCCTGTAGGGAACAGGAGGGGGACTGAGGAACCTGCTGAGATCTGGGCCAGATCATTGAAGAAGAAAAGTTTTCATGGAGACACCAACTCTTTTTCAAGGCCTGCTGAATTCTGGCTGCCAATTTTCTGCTCAGGAGTGGAACTGCCAGCCCAGGCCCTGATTTTACTGTAAGATTCCTGATTTTGAGATAAGCTGCCTGAGCTGTGCCAGTGTTTTCCCAGCCCAGGTGAAACAAATTCTTGGCAGCAAATGAAAACCAGAGCAAAGCATGAAAGGCAGGCAAGTAGCAACTGGAGCGCTGGTTTTACCCAAATGGGGAACTTGGGGAATGCTCCATCAAATATCAGGATTTGCAAATGTCAGGGAGCGAGCTCAGCTCTCACTGAAAGCTGGAGGAGTTCAGAAAGTCTTTTATTTCATTTTTTATCACCAAATCCATGTTTTCCTGCTCATTTTCTCTGTTGCTTCACAGGGCCATTGGTGGGCAGCCTGTTCTACTCTGCCCCCAGCAGGAGCAGGATCAATAATTAAATTCTAATTGAGGCTGCAGCAGAAATGAGCTCCCAGCCCCATCAAACCCCCGATTCTGAGGGACAGATCAGAGCTGGGAGAATTTGGGCGTCTGAGGTTCACCCACATTTTTAGTGCTCTACAAAAGTCATGTTACTCCTGGGCCCTTTACAGCTGAAAGAGCAGCACATTTGCAAACGACCAGGCTGCAAAAGCAGAACCTTCCTCTACATTTCTAAACGTCTCTAACGTCTCTAAGTTTTATTATATGAAGTTAAAGTCATTAAATGAAGCCTGTTCTTACAGAGACTTTCCTGAAATCCTCTCCTTTTTTTTTGTGGCACAACTGAAGTTTAAGAAATGGAATTCTGGTGCCCTCCTGTGTCCAAATCAAAACTACAGCAGTTAAAGTGTTACTACAGCTAAAAGGATGGGAAAAGAAAGAAAAAAATGTTGGGCTTTTTTCTGGGATAATGCTTAAAAACTCTCCTAGATCAGTCTGTATCTTCTCTGTGCATGTACAAACAGCAAAGAGGGCCCTTGAATAAACCAGGTTATATTTTAGCAAGAGAAAGGACATGGAAACTGGAGGAAAAAAATAAAGTAATGAAGCCAAGAAAAAGCCTCATACAACAAAAGCCATCTGTTCATTAATGTAATAAGTCAGTCTGTCTGGAAGATCAATGATCAGGTCTGGTAAGAATTGAACTCTTGATTTTCAGTCCCCAGCAGAAAGCATGCAGAAAAAGCAGCAGAGTGGGGTGGATAATTAAATATGCAAAAAACCCACAAAAAGGAGGAAATCAGTGGGTTTATCCATCTGCCTGAACATATTTTAGCATGGAACAATGTTTAAGATATTGTCTGACAATCCCATTGCCCAGACACCTTCTGTCTGAATATTCCACTGCACATTTTGGTACCCAGTTGTCTGATAATGTTGATTTTGTCCCTTGGTTTGCATTTTGCCCTCTTGGCAGTTCATTTTGTATTCTGTTCAGGTGTCAGGTGTATTTCTAAACATTTTTTCAGCAAAACCACTCTTCACCTGCCACCAACTCCTGTGGCTGCAGCCATGCTCTGAGAAGGGGCAGAGTTCATTAATTAAACTGAATTTACAAGCACCAGAACCCAGCTCTGATGGAGCCAAGGTGTGACAAACTTGTTCCCATCTGCAGCTGGACAGGGGAGAGAAAAATTGTTGTTTTGTCCAGTAAAGAAATTATTTCTTTCCATCCCTGCAGGAAGGTGAAACACCCTGAACTGGGTTTGCAGGAGACAGGAACCTTGCAGCAGTGCTGTGGGTTACACTGTCCTCTGCCTGTTCCTCAGCTGGAAATAGGATTTGTGCTCCTGAAAAATTGTTGCTTTTGTATAAAACCAGCAAACATTGCAGGATTTGGACAGGAGATTTCCTGGGGACAGATCTGTAAAGGCGTTTAGGTGCTTCATGATGCTGAAAGGTGCCTGTAGGAGTCCAAAAGTGCCTCTGACTCCTTTCAGTCCAGGAGCAGTGAATTCCCCAGGAGTCACTCAGGTTTGGGTTTGTTAGTGTCAGAGTCAGTAATGACCTGGCTTTGCACTCCCAGCTCAAAGCCAGGAGCTGCAGAGACCCTGGAACAGAACCACTCAGGTTGGGAGAGGCCTCCAAGGTTGGGAGAGGCCTCCAAGGTTGGGAAAGGCCTCCAAGGCTGGGAAAAACCTCCAAGGTTGGGAAAGGCCTCCAAGGTTGGGAGAGGCCTCCAAGGTTGGGAAAGGCCTCCAAGGTTGGGAAAAACCTCCAAGGCTGGGAAAAAGCCTCCAAGGTTGGGAAAAACCTCCAAGGTTGGGAAAAACCTCCAAGGCTGGGAAAAACCTCCAAGGTTGGGAAAGACCTCCAAGGTTGGGAAAGACCTCCAAGGTTGGGAAAGACCTCCAAGGTTGGGAGAGGCCTCCAAGGTTGGGAGAGACCTCCAAGGTTGGGAGAGACCTCCAAGGTTGGGAAAAAGCTCCAAGGTTGGGAGAGGCCTCCAAGGTTGGGAAAGACCTCCAAGGTTGGGAAAAAGCTCCAAGGTTGGGAGAGGCTTCCAAGGTTGGGAGAGGCCTCCAAGGTTGGGAAAGACCTCCAAGGTTGGGAAAAACCTCCAAGGTTGGGGAAAACCTCCAAGGTTGGGAAAAACCTCCAAGGTTGGGAAAGACCTCCAAGGTTGGGAGAGGCTCCAAGGTTGGGAAAGACCTCCAAGGTTGGGAAAAACCTCCAAGTTGGGAAAAAAACCCAACCAAACCCAACCCCAGGCAGTGCCAGCGTGCCTAGCACAGCACATCTCCAAATCTCCAGCTCCCATCCTGCCTTTGGACAGTCCCAGGGGTGGAGATTCCCCCACAGCTCACTCAGCTGGGTCAGCAATGTCCAAAACCTCCCAGTTCCTGTGACTTTGGGACCTGCATCCCAACAAGAGACAGGCACAGACTCCTTGGAGAGGTCCAGAGGGTTTTAATTCCCTTTAACAGCAGGACCTGGCATGGAATTCTGCCCCAGTGCCATGGAATTCCCTGGATCCCCATCAGCCCTGCGTTCCCTCAGCCCTAGTGGGGCACAGTGATATATGGTCTCCTCCAGCCAGGTCTCACAAGCTCTTGGAGCTCTATTTCACACCCAGGATAGCTCAGCTGCCTCAGAAGGCATAAAATCAGCAGGATGGCTTCTGTGGCAGTGTTGGAAACAAAAAGGTTTTAATGAAAGGCAAAATAACAAAACTCTTTACAGGGAAAAACCGAGCCAGGTGCAAGAGGTCCTTGTCTCTGGTAAAACACCTCACAAAAGTTTGTTTGTTCTCTTCTTTTTCTAGTGAATTGCTCAGGCTGGACTTTTTGACTCCTGTCCAATTGGCTATCCTTAAGTTTGAGGTGAAGTCCCCCAAGTCCTATGAGGTGCTTTTTGCTAATTGAGGAGAAAAACTTCTGGGCTTTTTTCCTTTTTAAGAAGACAAAGGATAGTTTTGTCACTCTGTCACCAGAGGGCACATTCCTATAGCAGAGCTGTTGATTCAGGAGAATTGTGGCCCTGCTAAATTGGATAACACAGAGCTGAGCAGGGCAATGGTTTGTCAGACAGGTTCATAGCTTTTTCTCTGGAGGAGTATTCCCTGCAATGTCATCTTTGCTGTTCTGTGATTCCGTGCAAATCTTTTCAGAGCCGCCTGACTGCTGAAAGCTGCCTCCTCTTCATGGAACAGGAATGGAGACTGCAGCAGCCGTGGGGAGCTGGGGAGTTTCTGCCTTGATGTACCCTGCAGTCAGAGAAGCTCTCAGTTGCTGTTTCAATTTTCTTTCTATTTTATTAAAATTTCAAACCTGGGGCTTCCCTGCCCCTCCTCTGTGGCATTCACATTCTCTGGAAAAATCCCTTCACCCAGGATTTTTCTCCTGGGAAGCTGAGAAGCCTCAGCGAAAAAGGAAAACAATTCTTACCTCATTTGCTTCTCCTGTGTTTTGCTGCTTTGGAATGTGTTTGGAGATTGTTTACCCACAGGTGATTGTTTCATTGGATTCTGGTGTGAATTATTTTGACCCAATGGGCAATTAGGTCATTGCTGTGTCAAGACTCTGGAAGGAGTCACGAGTTTTCATTATTATCTTTGTAGCCTTCTGTCTGTACCCTTTCTGTATTCTTTAGTATAGTTTAGTATTCTTTAATATAATATAGTATCATAAAATAATAAATTAGCCTTCTGAGAACATGGAATCAGATTCATAATTCCCTCCTTTGTCTGGGCACCCTGCAAACACAACACTCCTCCATCTGCTTCTCTCTAAGGAGAGACAGCAGAAGCTCCTGTTCAGTCAGCACTGCCCCAGCTGGAGATTTCCCTTTGTTCAGGCAGCTCTGGCCGTGCAGATCAAAGCATCAATGACACAAATCAGCTTTAGCTTTAGCAGCAAGGCTGGGCAGTGTTTGAAGGTGGCCCAGCTCGTGTGCAGCACTGCAGAGCACATCTTGTGCTGCACTGACAGCCACATAAATGCCTGAGCTTCCCTCAGGGAGAGACCAGCGAGTACAGGAGGAAGGTGTGAAGTCCCAAATCAATATTCCTGAAGGGAAATATTGTATTTGGGTTGCCCCAGACAAAGGAAGGAATGATGAATCTGACTCCATCTTCTCAGAAGGCTAATTTATTATTTTGTAATACTATATTATATTAAAGAATACTGGTAATATTAGTATATTTAGTGTAGTTTTTTATACTATATATATACTATACTATAGTTTTTTATACTATAGTTTTTATAGTTTATTATATTTGGTATATTTAGTATAGTTTAGTAAACTATACTAAAGAATACAGAAAGGATATTTACAGAAGGCTACAAAGATAATAATGAAAACTTGTGACACTTTCCAGAGTCCTGACACAGCCTGACCCTGATTGGCCAAAGAGTGAAAACAACTCACAGCAGAGTCCAATGGAACAATCCCCTGTGGGTAAACAATCTCCAAACACATTCCACAGGAGCACAACACAGGAAAAGCAAATGAGGTAAGAATTGTTTTCCTTTTTCTCTGAGGCTTCTCAGCTTCCCAGGAGAAGAATCCTGGGTGAAGGGATTTTTCAGAGAATGTGAATGCCACAGGGAAACATGATGGGAAAGGATCCCTCAGGTGGTGGAGCCTGCAGGGATCCAGATGTGCATTTTCTCTGTGTGCTGTGCCCCAAGCACTGGGGAAGAGCCTCCAGAGCAGCAGCAGAGGAGCCCTGGGGCTCCTGCCTGAGCTCCTGATGGAAGCCAGGCTTTGCTCCTCAGATCAGGGGGTGGAAATCAGCACAGCTTCACTCAAAGGAATCATTCTGCCTCCCTTCCACACTCCACACACCAAACCTTGGTCTCAGCAGCGCTGGGAGGGCTGTGACGTGAGCTCCATGTAGTGATGGCGAGAACCTTCCCTACAGCAGAATTGTTTTATCTTCCTTCCAAGCATCCCCCAGACAGGTCAGCAAAGGCTGTGCTGCAGCTCCTCTGTCTGGAAGGCTGCTGAGGGTTTGATGGAAGGTTCTGCAAGTCAGTGGCCTTGGGTAAAATCTCATCATCAAAACTCTTGAGCTGGAAATTGTGACTATTTCTAGGAAATAAAAGAGTGAACAAACTGAGCAGATATGGACTTTTAGTACTCCCAGCTTTTACTACAAAATGTTTGGAGGCAAAGATCTCTGTCACGTCTTCCCTTCCCCTTCCCTCTTTTCTTTCCTCCAGCTCACAATTTCTAGAGAACTAAAAGGTCACAGGCTTGGGTTTGGCCCCTTGTTTCCAACCATATTAAAAATCCCACTTTCACCCATTAGCTAATATTTTCTTCTGTGCAGCTAATTCCACAGTGCAGCTCCATGGATGGTTTGGAGCTGTGCAGAAGCAAAGGAAGCAGGGAATTCTGCTGGGTTTGGAACAGCAGCAGAATATTTGTCGCCATCATATTTTCTGAAAAGTCCCCTTTGCCAGGATTTCTCTCCTGGGAAGCTGAGAAGCCTCAGAGGAAAAGGAAAACAATAATTATGTCATTTGCTTCTGCTGTGTTTTGCTGCTTTGGAATGTGGCTGGAGATTGTTTATCCAACACGTGAATTGTTTTTACTTAATGACCAATCATGGTCAGGCTGGGTTGGGACTCTGGAGAGTCACGAGTTTTCATTATTATCTTGTTAAACCTTCTGCTGTATCCTTTCTCTATTCTTTAGTATAGCATAATGTAATATAATATAATATAATATAATATAATATAATATAATGCAATGCAATATAATATAATATAATGCAATACAATGCAATATAATTCAATAATAAATGAGCCTTCGAAGAACATGGAGTCAGATTCATCATTTCCTTCCTACCATGGAATATTCCTGAATATACCACAAGTGTCCCCTGGGCAGGATGAGGTTTATGACACTGAGAATGGGTCTGGGCCACCTGTGCTCTCTGCCTCAGTAATTCCTGTGGAAATAAATGTTCTGTAGGAAGGTATTGCTGATAAAATACTGAATTTCAGTGGTGAGGGGCTTCTTCTGTTCTACTGTTCCCATTTACCTTGGAAATTAAACTGGATTTGTAATCAGGGCCACAGGACAGGGCTCAGTTCATGTCCTGATGGAAGAATAAACTCTGCTCTTGTGGCGTTTCTCACCCACCTGTGGGAGGAATTTCACTGGGAAAAAAGGCTGAAGGATGAAGGACAAGATGAGGGAATTCCTAATTACTGCACAGCAAGGAGAGCTGGAGTCGGTGTGGGTTTGGCACTAAGAGCAAAAAGGTGTTTTGCAACACTTGAGGAGCTGAGCTGATCATGAGTGATGTTTGTTTGGGCTAAGAAGGTGAAAATTCAGTGAGATTTTTGGCATCTTAGGCAGAAACTCTGCTTATTTACGCCAGTGTGAATTCAGGTGGAGTTTTTCCAGTTCCCCCCTTATTCCTGCACCTCTGAACCCTCAACCAGAGCCAGGGTTACAGAACTGCCCTAAACCCAGGGGTGCCATGAGAATTCCAGACTCTGAATTCACATTTTCCTTTCTGTGCCAGTAACTCTGCTCCTCCCTCCCCTCCCTCCCTCCCTCCCTCCCCAGACCACGAGGAAGATTAAAAGGAGGAAGTTCTGGCAGGATTTTCATTAATAACCCCTGGCTAATTCTGAAGTGCCTGTTAGGAGGAGCCCTCTGTGTGTCCATCCATCACAGCTGGGCCCTGGATATTGATTATTTTATATTTAATGCAGCTCTTACATCTTTAATGCCTTGTTCCCGAAAGTGTCCTCAGCAGGGGGGTGGTGTGGTCAGATTTAATCAACATTTCCAAGGCTGGAAATGAGCTCCCAATAATTCTTGGGACGTGTCTTTGGCAGATGGCAATTAATGAGTCCCTTTTTTAAAAGCAGTAATATTTTATTTTATTTTTTTTAATTTTATTTTATTTTATTTCTCCTGCTCCTGGGAGGTTTATGTGAAAAGCGTTGCTATAAAATGAAGCCTCTGATTTTGGCAGTCAGGATTGCAGAGAGCCAAAATCCAACATTTAAACTGGAAATGTTTTTGGGATCATGGAAGGGACCTTAAATATCATCCAGTGCCATCGCTGCCACGCACCCCAAAGTTCCTCTCCAGCCTCATGCAGGAGTAAAGTGTTTTTCCTAAGGAATTCAGGAAATTTGTGCCAAAAAATGATTGTTTAGCCTTGGTTTAGGGGCTGCTTCTCACAAAAAGTCACCGACTTTTGGGTTGGGATGGGAATTTTAGATTCCGTGGACAGAGCAAAGCAGGGAAGGACCTGGGTGCTCTCCCAGGATTTGCTGCTTCCATGTCTCTGCTGTCACATTTAATTCTTGCTTCAGTAACAAATCAATGCTAATAAAAAGAAAAATAAAATCCAGATCTTAGAGCTGATGAGCTCAAGCAATTTCTAGATCTAATCACAGACAATAAAGGACCCAAAAAAACATCAAAAAACAGATTTTGTGCCTCAGACTGATCTCCACTTGGGATGGAGCTACAAACCTCAGATGGGATTGATTTTACTGCAAATAAAGAGTGGTTCTGTGCAATTCTTCAGAAGTTCTAATTTACAACTTAAGGGCAGCATCTTCTTTGCATCCTTTCTAAACACAAATTCTCTATTTGCTTGCAGGGTTTGATTGGTTTGAATAAGCAGCTTAGAGATCTTTATAAGAAATGCTCTGAAAAAAAGCAGAAACACATTTTAGAATTAAAAAAAATAAAGTCTGTCTGCTTTTATGACTCAGCTGCATTTGCATAGGAGTAAATGAGCACATCAATGATACATTCAGAGCCCTAAGAATTTCTCCATTCATCCAATGCTGGCTCTTTTCATGAGTTTTATCTTTCTAATTCTTTTTCATTTAACTTTATTTCCCTTTTGTCCCATTGAGAAAGAGGAAAGAGACACATTCCCAACACAGAGAACCACAACAGAGAAACAAAAGCAAAACAATAATCTCTTTTCCAGGATGCTGCTGCTTGCAGTGCTGCTGATAAGAGACTTGAGAGCTTTCGGTGTCCTCCATAAATCAGTTCCCTCTGGCTTGGGAAAGGCTTTAAATTTTAAAGGAAATTGATTGTACAGGCACATTCAGGTTTGATTCTCCAGAGGCTGGATTCTCATGGGAACTCCTCCATTCCAGCATTCCAAGTTTGAGTGATATTGGGTGGTACTGGGTGATATGGGCTGATATTGAGTGATACTGGAAGTTACTGGGTGATATTGGGTGGTACTGGGTGGTATTGGGTGGTACTGGGTGGTATTGGCTGATATTGAGTGATACTGGAAATTACTGGGTGATATTTGCTGATATTAGGTGATATTGGGTGATACTGGGTGATATTGGGTGATTTTGGCTGATTTTGGGCAATACTGGCTGACATGAGGCAATATTTGGCAATACTGGGTGATGATATTGGGTGATACCCAGTGATACTGGGGGATATTGGGTGATACTGGGAAATCCTGGGTGATTCTGGGTGATATTTAGTGATACTGGGCGATACTGGGGGATAGATACTGAGCATTACCAGTGGTGGTGATACTGGGTGATATTGGGCAATACTGGGTGATACTGGGCTGTACTGGGTGATGATATTGAGCAATACTGGGTGATACTGGATGATGATATTGGGTAATACTGGTTGATACTGGGTGGTATTGGGTGATACTGGGTGATGATACTGGGTGATACTGGGTGATATTGGGCAATACAGGGTGATACTGGGCTGGACTGGGTGATGATATTGGATGATACTGGGTGATACTGGATGATGATATTGGGCAGTACTGGGTGATACTGGGCTGTACTGGGTGATGATATTGGCTGATATTGGGTAATACTGATTGATACTGAGTGGTATTGGGTGATACTGGGTGATGATACTGGATGATACTGGGTGATATTGGATGATACTGGGTGATACTGGGCTGTACTGGGTGATGATATTGGATGATACTGGGTGATACTGGGTGATGATATTGGATGATACTGGGTGATACTGGATGATGATACTGGGTGATACTGGGCTGTACTGGGTGATGATATTGGATGATACTGGGTGATACTGGATGATGATATTGGGCAGTACTGGGTGATACTGGGCTGTACTGGGTGATGATATTGGCTGATATTGGGTAATACTGGTTGATACTGGGTGGTATTGGGTGATACTGGGTGATACTGGATGATGATTTTGGGCAGTACTGGGTGATACTGGGCTGTACTGGGTGATGATACAGGGTGATACCAGGTGAAACTGGGCAGTACTGGGTGATGATATTGGGTGAGGATATTGGGTGTTACCGGGCAGTACTGGGTGAGGATACTGGGCAGTACTGGGTGAGGATACTGGGCAGTACTGACTGATACTGGGCAGTACTGGCTGATACTGGGCAGTACTGGCTGATACTGGGCAGTACTGGCTGATGCTGGTGCTCCCTGCCTGCA
Organism: Ammospiza caudacuta; assembly: GCF_027887145.1. Classification (NCBI taxonomy): domain Eukaryota; kingdom Metazoa; phylum Chordata; class Aves; order Passeriformes; family Passerellidae; genus Ammospiza; species Ammospiza caudacuta. The sequence continues at coordinate 3,327,338 of NC_080618.1, forward strand.
GAGCTTTTTCAGCTGCATCGGGCAGGGAAATCTCAGCTGTGGGGCTGGGGAGAGCAGAGCTGAGGGCAGTGGAGATCCCACAGCCCTGAGAGTGAGAATTAATGAACAGAATTTAACAAAGGACTCACGAAATACCAAAATCAAAGGATGGAATACCAAAATACTGAGGATGTAGGGAGGAGAAGAGAATCAGGAATCAGGGAATGGTTGGATTGAGAGGGATTTTAAATCCCATCCAGTGCCACCCTGCCATGGGCAGGGATGCCTCCCACTGTCCCAGGCTCCAAACCCTGTCCAACCTGGCCTTGGGCCCTTCCAGGGATGCAGGGGCAGCCACAGCTGCTCTGGAATTCCATCCCACACTCACAGGGAGCAATTCCTTCTCTAAATCCTATATAAATCTAATAAGGGCCATTCCCCCTCATCCTTCAGCTGCTTTTCCCGAGGTTTTATCCATCCCACGGGTGGGGCTGGATATTCCCTGTACAGACAGCCCCAAACCTCTTTATCTCAGCCCTTGCTGTGCCCCGAGAGCGGGAGGAGCCGCTGCTGCCGGTTCCAGGTGCCACCAGGAGCAGCTTGGCATTGGGCAGAGGATGCTCCACACACCTGATTGGGGAACCAGACAAACTCCACAACTTTGGTGCGAGCTGTAAACCCGGTGTGTTTGTCACAGCGCTGGACACACGTGGGAATCGTTCCCCTAACGTGACATGGGTGCCTCTGGGAACTCCAGATCCTTTTTTAGCTCCCTCTCAAATCCATATGCATGCAATTTCACGACAGGTTCATACATATTTATTCCACTGATTTCGTGTGACATTTGCGGCTAATTTTTCTTTATCAGAAAGAATAGCTGGGTCATTTTGACCCTGCTTTGCTTAGCAGCCTCTCTGTCTGTTGCGGAGTTCAAGGACCCCCTTATCTCTGTCCTTCGGCTGAAGCAGTTTCAGACTAAACAACCTACAGACTTAACTCAAAGATGTACATTTCACCTAAATCAAAATGGATTTCTTACTCTGGAAAATTGCCACTCTGCCTCACACGGGGGCAGCCGGCAGAGGATGCTCCATCATCCCCAGTCCAGCAGAGGATGCTCTGCACACCCCAACGGGAGGCTGAGGGGCACGGGCTGGTTCCCTGCCAGCAGCACCGCCAGGGGCACGGGAAAAGCTCCGTGAATCCCCGGGAAAAGCTCCGTGAATCCCCGGGAAAAGCTCCTTTAATCCCCGGGAAAAGCTCTGTAAATCCCAGGGGGAAAGCTCTGTAAATCCCAGGGAAAGGCTCTGTAAATCCCAGGGGGAAAGCTCTGTAAGCCCCCGGGAAAAGCAGTTTGCGGGCAGGGAGCGGTGCTTGGGTTCCTGCCGGGGTTTCTGAGTCTCTGCTGGCCCCGGAGGTTTCTGCAGCGAACAGAACGAGCGGAGCTTTGGCGTTCTCCTGCGGGAAATGCAGCCCTGCAGAGTCACGCTCTGTCTCGACCCTTCAGAGCTGAGGACACCGAGTGCAACCCCAGCACCCTCACTTCTGCAAGCCTCCAGTGCCTGTCTGAAGCATTAGGAGTGACAAAACACTGGATTTAACCCCCAAACTGGGCTTTAACCCCCAAACTGGGCTTTAACCCCCAAACTTCCCAGCCCTGGACAGCTCCCCTCCGATCCCAGCCCCGCTTGGCTTTGAGGGTGTCATACAGGAATGTTTATTGATTTTTTTAGTAAAATCAGCTGTTCTGAGTCCCTGTGGGAGGGGGCACTGCCAGCCGGGTGGGTGAGTGGCCACCCCTCCATAGGTCCTGCGGAGCTGGGAGCGACTGGGAATGTCTGAGAGCAGTGGCTGTGCCGCTGTGCCGTGCACAGAAGGTGGCACCGTGCGACAAGCGGAGGCTTTCCCCGACAGGGCAGAGCCTCTTGCTGCTCCCAGCCCCGCAGCAGCTGCGATTTATCCCCCCCATGCAGGCAGGGCCAGCACGCTGCTCCCACCCTCAGCCTGTGGGACCCACATCCCCTCGGAACTGGGAGAGAGACAGAGAAAAGAATGACCAAAATTCTTATCTCATTTGCTGCTCCTCTGTTTGTGCTCGTGTGGAACGGGCTGGAAGATTGTTTACCCGGAGGAATTGCTTGGTTGGATTCTGGTGGAATTATTGATGTTAATTAACCTGACAAGTCCAAGCTGTGTCCTGGCTATTGGCAGACAGACATGAGTTTCTCAGTAGTTAGAAGTGAGCATTCTTTGGGGTTCTTTGTATATAGATATAGTGCAGTATAATTGTGAAAAACGCCAGTCACTTGTTTTTAAAATGTTTACAAGTTTAATAGTAATAAAATGGTTAAAAAGAATAGTAACACAATTAGAGTAATAACAATTTGGACAAATTGAATTAGGACAATATGAGACAATAAAAACAAAGAGTTACGGATGTCCGGGTACCTTTTCTGGGCTTCATGAGCCCGAAAAAGGACCCCTGCTAACAAAGGATTAACCCTTAAAAACAATAGCCTGTTAAATATTCATACACTGCATACATGATGCATAAATCCCATTCAAACACTGGATTCTGTCTGGTCAGTGTCAGCTTCTTCCTTCTAATCCCAACAGAGCCTCCAAGGTGGGAAGAAGTTCGTTTCTTCTCATAAGAAGGCAATAAATTCCCTTTCTCTGAAAGATTTAGGTGTCCTGTGGCTGCTATCTCGCTGCAAGCCCTTTCTGTTAAACAAAGCATCTTACATAGCATAGTTTCTATTTTAACAATTTTTATAACCTAAAACTATATTTAACACAGTACTTAAGAACATTAATACAGCATTATTTTCTAACACAACATATATAATATTTGCGAAAAGTCAATCATAAAATGCATGCATTTTTCACAATTATGTAATATAATATAGTTTTAATAAAGCGAGTGTTCAGCATTCCAAAGCCTTGCAGTCAGATTCCAATCACTTCCTTTGTCATGGACACCCTGATTTTCCAATAGCAGCCTGTGCCTGCAGGGGCTGGATGTGGCTCTGCCAAGGAGAATTCCTGACAAAGCTCAGTTCCTGAGGCTCAGGAGTGCTGGGTTCACTGTGCCAGGCATTCAGAGCTGTACCCACTGCCTGGAGCAGGGAATCAACCCAGCAAGCAAAGGAAAATAGAATTACTTGCTGGCAACTTGTAACGCTGTAGTGGGTGAGGAAAAGCTTCTCCGTGTCTTCCTATTTTGTTGGGATTTTAATTAATGAGTTTAGTGTAGTTATGGATGAGGAGCAGCTTGTCAATACCTGCCCCAGTAATTCAGCCCAAATCAGACTTATCTCTAACACAGCAGCCTCATTTCACCAAAGCTGCAGACAAAGGCAGGAAGGCTGGATTTTATTATTGCTTTCCTAATCCAAGGCTGATCAGTGTAAGACCGAAGTGCCTGACCCAGCAGCAGCTCTCAGGGTGGAGGATGAACCTCTGTGAGATTCCAGATCCAGGCGCATCCTTCAATGCCTGTGAGAGGAGATGAGAGCTTTCAGCCCAGAATATTAACTCAGGGCTCAGAGATGAATTAGAGACACACTACTTCAGAAATGAGGAAAAAACTGCACAAGAAGGATGGAGCCTTTTGTGCTAGGAGAAAATAAGCACATTTCTTCCATCAGTCCCTAATTACTGATCCAAAGTGTGCACTGGAGAGCCAAGGAGAGTGGAGGAGCTGTGAGTCAGCCCCACTCCCTGCCTGCTCTGACACCTCTGTGCTCCTGATCGTTCCTCACAAGCACAAATCCCTCAGGGCTGGGATTCAGCTCCCAGCTCAGCACATCAATGGATGGGAGACAGAGCAGAGTGGGGCTGGTGTTTGATGATCCCAGTCCTGGGAACATGCAAAGGTTTTGTTCAGCACTGCAGGAGCTGACTCAGCTCCTGGGGAGGTTCGTGATCCACTTTGCCAAGGCTGAGGGACTCTGGCCTTTCTTCTACAGCAGAAAAGGAAAATTCAGAGCTCCTTATCAGTCCTCTGGCTGCTTCCCATCTTCACTGATTGGGGAAATGTCAGTGAAAATAGTGATTAGAAAATCCACTGTGGGGGAAAATTGTCCACTGAGTCCCCATTCCAGCAGGGATGTGCTGCAAACACTCAGAGCTAGCTGCTAACATAGGTTTAATTTCATATATTGGAATTATAAATTATAAATTTATTTTATAAGTATAAATCATTCCACTCTTCTTAACAGCACTGCTGTAGTAGTACACCATCCTTAGCCAGTATAAAATATTTTAATATTTTATATAAATATTAAAAATATATAAATATTAAATTTTATATATTTATATTATAAATATATAAAATATTTTGTTGTAAAGGAATCAAGGGCTGGAACAAGAGCCAGCTGCTGGGGATGGTGCAGCTCAGCACAGCTCTGTGAGGGGAAGCAGCAGCAGGAGTTTCTATTTCTCTGTTAGCTGAGCCCTCAAGCCCAGCATTATTCCCTTCCCAGGAGGAATGCAGGAGGAGCATGAATCACCTTGAGTGGCTGAGAACAAAAGCCAGGCAGCACAGAGAGTGCTGGCAGAGCCAGTCCACCTGAGACTCAGGATGAAGCCCTAAAAATGTCCCAGCTCCCCGTTTACGTCAGTGCTGGCACTCTTACATCTACCATTATGTAAGATCAGTGCATCCCCAGGATGTGCCTTTGTCTCACCAGCAGAGCTTTAAAGCTGCCACAGTTTAAGGCTGTACCTTCCCTCCCCTTCTGTTTTGATTTGGATTTCAGAGGCCAAAAAATAACCTTTTTCCAGCTCTTTCCCTGGAAAATAAATAATATTTTTCAAAATAAATGATCTTTTTCAAAATAAATTATCTTTTTTCAAAATAAAGAATCCTTTTCCAAATAATCTTTTTCCACCTTTTCCCCTGGAAATTATATTTTTCAAAATAAATAATCTTTTTCAAAGTAATCTTTTCCCAGCCCTTTCCCTGCATGCAAAACCCAGCCCAGCCCTCCCAGATTGGCTCTCAGGCCACCCCTGCACGTTTTGCTCAGTAACCAGCCCGGGCTCTAGCAGGGGAGGAGAAGGACATGCTCAGGAATGAAGCATCTGGCGCTTCTTTGGGTCTGAACTGTGCTGCAGGACCTGCATCTGCTGGGTCAGCTCCTGAGTTGTTGTTCCTGACATTTCATGTGGGATCTCAGCACCTCAGGACTGACGTGCTGAGTCACCAAGACCACCCTTGGGGGGCTCGGAGGTCCTGGAATGTTGCCAGAAGTGTCTGGTGGCTGGACTTTGATCCTGCACCTGTATGAGGATGGGAGGATCTCACTGGGGTAAATGGTGAAGGGATGGGTTAATTAGAGTGTGAAACACAGGGTTTAGAATTTCAGTACAGGGGGGGTCTAGAGAAGTAAGATGGAGGAATTGGGGCGTGTCCTGTTCTTCTTCTTCTTCTTCTTGGCCTCCATCTTCTGTGGTGGTGGTGGCACTTTGGGATTGGTTCTTACTAGAAGTGCACTTGTCAATAAGGGTGAAAGGTATTGGGGAGAATAGGTAAATATCTTATACGTAGTTTTGGGTATAAAGATAAGTGACCGCCCCGGGGGCTCACAGTGTGCTCATGGCTGATGTGCTGTGTGGACCTCTGTCGGGCCGAGAGAAAATCTTGTAGATAAAAACTAATAAACACTGAAGACCGAGAAAAAACCTGAAGACTCTTTTCGTCCTTTGGAGCGCGGGCTGCCAAAGGCCATCCCGAGCCTTTCCAGACCATAAAAAACAGCCAAGAACGGGACAATTTCAGTCACCACATTTAAGCTGAGAACGTGGCCAAATCACTTATTTGAAATTTGCAATCAGGTTTAAGGCCCATGGTGGAAATGTCCACTTCAAGCCTTTCTCGTGCTGCTTCAGGGTTATTTGAGCTCTGGTCCTGTCAGAACCCAGGACATTGCTCTGGCTGCCCTGGAGGGCTCAGGACCCTGGCAGGGGCTCAGAGACCTTGGCACGGAGTCACAAACACCAAAACCACCTGTGCCTTTGATTTCAGCCCATGGAAACAATTCCCAACTTTGTGTGAGGAGTTACAAGCCACAAGAGTTTGAGCAGAATGACAGTGAATTTGTCACAGGGTGAAAAAGTGGAATTTTGGGGCTTTAGAATGGGGGTTCAGGAGGCAAGATGGAGGAATCTGGGCATGTCCTGTCCTCCTCCTTCTTCTTCTTGTCCTTCATCCTCTGCTGTGATGGTGACACTTCTGGATTGGTTTAGAGTAGAGACAGACTGTCTAACACAGGGGATAGGTATTGGAAGATTATTGTAAATAAAGCACAGGTAGTTCTCAGTATAAAAAGCCAACAGCACCCCAAGGGCAGGGACTGTGCCACAACCCGACCTGCTGGACAGATCTCAGCAGGTCAGAGACAGAATGTATGTAAGAGAAAATAAACAACCCTGAGAAGCAGAGCCAAGGAATCCTGTCTCCTTCTTTGGTTTCTGGGCTGGGAAAAAGAGAATTTCTAACACCTCGGGGTCACCCCAGAGACCCCGTCATGGTCCCACTGCATTCCCTGGGAAGGATGGGAGGGAGCTGGGGCAGGCAGGGCTGGCACTGGGAGCTGGCACTTGGTGGCACCAGGAGGTCGTGCTTGGTGGCACGCGGAGCTGGCACTTGGTAGCACTGGGAGCTGGCACCTGGTGGCACTGGGAGCTGGCATCTGGTGTCAGTGGGAGCTGGCACTTGGTGGCACGGGGAGCTGGCACCTGGTGGCACCGGGAGCTGGTGGCACTGGGAGCTGGCACCTGGTGGCACTGGGAGCTGGCACTCGGTGGCACTCGGAGCTGGCACTCGGTGGCACCGGGAGCTGGTGGCACTGGTAGCTGGCACTTGGTGGCACCCGGATCTGGCACTCGGTGGCACTGGGAGCTGGTGGCACTGGGAGCTGGCCTCGGTGGCACCGGGAGCTGGCACTTGGTGGCACTGGCAGCTGGCACCTGTAGGCACTGGGAGCTGGCATCTGGTGTCAGTGGGAGCTGGCACTTGGTGGCACTGGGCGCTGGCACCTGGTGGCACCGGGAGCTGGTGGCACTGGGAGCTGGCCTTGGTGGCACCGGGAGCTGGCACTCGGTGGCACCGGGAGCTGGCACTTGGTGGCACTGGGAGCTGGCACCTGGTGGCACCGGGAGCTGGTGGCACTGGGAGCTGGCCTTGGTGGCACCGGCAGCTGGCACTTGGTGGCACCGGGAGCTGGCACTTGGTGGCACCAGAGCCCGTCCGGAGGGCAGGCAGGGAGGGAGGCTCGGGTGAATCAGCAGCTCCGGCGCTGCTGCTGCTCCTGGCTCCGGAGCGGCTCCCTCTGCTCCAGCCCTGCCCAGCCCGGCTCTGCCGCTCCTCGGGAAATGCCAGCGCTGTGTAAGCCCCAGGGAAAGGTGTCCGCTTCCCCTGGAATCCCCAGGGAAAGGTGTCCGCTTCCTGCAGCCCCTCTGGAGCCTCCGCGGGGCTTCAGAATCGGGAATTTTCACATCATCAGTGGGAACAGAACAACTTGTGCCGTTTGCAGTACCCAAAGCACAGCGAGCCCTCCTCGGAGGGCAGGGGGGTGTCTGCCCTGCCCTCATTGCAGGGATGGATCCCTCAATCAGCCCCACCAGGAGCAGGCAGCTTTATCTGAATCCCACCCATCCTGCACACCCATGGGCCAGACGTGACTGGGTGAGACAGCTGCTATTAAAGCAGCAGCCAAATTAGAGTTTTATTGTGGTTAAGTATCACTCTCGGATTTAGGATAAAAAAAAACATCTTCAGCTTCTCAGAAGGAAGATCAGGTCTCAGATGCATTTTGTGATCAAAACCTCAATTAAAAAAGGATGAGGTTTGGAGCAGGGAGTGCAGCTGTGACACTGGGATTGTTCTGAGAGCAGCACTTTGTGTCTGCACAGCGAGGAGCTGCAAGGTGTGCTGAGAATGTCTCTAAAAATAGCTGCAAACGCTGTCTACCAAGTTTAGAACAAACAAATTCCCCAGGATTTTAATACGATACTTCTGTCACAAATGGCTGGTTTTATGTAAAGAGAACAAGCCCTCAAGGAGGCTGGGAAAGTTTTGGATCCCCAAACATCCCAGGGAAAGCTTTGGATCCCCAACCCTCACAGCACCAGTGGCCACAGCCCAGCTGCCACTGCAGTTGTGAAGGCATAACACACACTTTCAAAATAATTTCTGCCCTAATCCTCTAAAAGCTGCTTCTCAGGAGTTTTAGAAGCCAGCACCTTTCATTTCATGGCCACACATAGATGAGTTTAAGGGACTTAAAACTGCAAAGGGAGCTCAGCAGCCCCATGATCTCTGTGTGCCACATCCAGCAGGTTCTGCAGAAGTGTTTGGTGAGGGTGAGGCTCTAACAGGGAGATGCTGAAATCCCTGCCTGGCTCCTTTTTGTGCCCAGCAACTCCCTTTGACTCCCCAAAGCACAGATCAGGGACAGACCCCTGGGCTGGTGGAGCTGGGGATGTGCTGGGGGCGGTTTCCCACCCTTCTCGGGCTAATTTCTGTTTCACATCAAGGTGCAGACAGACTGTCTGTCTGAGTGTGCCAGCAGCTGCGATTGTCATTAACTGCAGAGCGTTAACGAGGCAGCAGAGCCCTCACTGCAGCAGAGACTGCAGCAAGAACTGGGCACACCCAGTTAAAGATGCAGCACATCCATCCTGCTGCCCTTCAGCTTTGCTCCATCCCCTTGCTGCAATGCTGGCATCAAACCCAGAGCTTAACTCTTTTCAGAACAAACTGCCTCAGAAAAACCAAAAAAAGAGCAGAAAAATGGAGCCAGAAAGTCCAGGTAGGAGTGATCTGTGTTTGCTGCAGCTGCCCCTTTCCTCCTAACAAAGTCTCAGTAGATATTTCTGTGCATGTGGGCATGGAAAGGATATTTCTGTTTGTTCTTTTTCTCTCCTTGCTGCAGGAGCAGGGTTTGAAGTGCCTGCCTGGGAATCCAAGCTCCTGGATCCTCCCTGCAGAGCTGCACTACAAGGCAGGAATGACTCTGCAGTTTTGCAGTTTTGCCAAACCCAGCTGGTTTTTCTGGTAAACTGAGGCACAGGCTCCACACTAACTCTCTCACAGGCTCTGATTTTGGTGAAAAATTCGCTATTTGTAAATCCAGCTCTGCTTCAGAAAAGATTTTTGGCCAGAAGGATGAAGCAAAAGTGGAACTTTGCTGAAGTTAATCAGAGAAACATCTCCTAAGGGAATGTCTTTGACTTTTCCTTTCACAACTGACCTGAATTTCTTTCCAGGATAAGAATCTGTGTCAGATCACCAAATAAATCCATCTGTTCCACACAAATATTTCACTTGGATTGCCGCTCTTCCCTGGATACACGTCAGTGCCAGGATCTGAGTACCTGGACAGGATATTGTGCAGTCCCCTACGTTTGATGTGTCACTGGGGTGCAGGAGAGCAGCCCCAGAGCACAAATGGGAGCAGTTCCCGAGGTCAGGACTGGCTGGGATCTGGGAAGAGCCAGAGCAGCATTCTCCTCATGCCCTGTGAAGGGCAGCCCAGATCTGGGTGTGCTGAGGAAGCTCTGGGAATTATTGATGCCTCTGCAGCAGGGCCGGGAGGATGCACTGCAGAGCCAGCCCCTGGTGCCAGCCCTGCTGCTCCCAGCCCGAGGCTGCACCAGGGGGAGAGCAGGGCAGGGTGAGGGCAGGGTGAGACACCCCCAGCCAGAGGGGGAAAGAGCCCAACAAATGCCCTGGGATGGGGCAGGAGGGACCCTGAGCCCCCAGGACAAGGCAGGAGTGACCCTGAGCCCCCTGGGATGGGGCAGGAGGGACCCTGAGCCCCCGGGATGGGGCAGGAGTGACCCTGAGCCCCCAGCCCCGGCAGGCTCAGGAGCCTGGTGCAGCCAGCTGGGTGAGTGTGAGCTCTGCTGGTCCACAGCAGATCCTGGAGCTCCCGCAGCAGAAACAGAACCTGGCAGGGGTTTGGGGCTTTGGGGTTTTGGCTCCCTGGGTGAGCCTGGAGTCGCTGCTGAGTCAGGCTGGGGTGACAGGGGAGCACAGGGGGCTGGGATGTCCCAGCCAGGCCAGAGGAGCCGTGGAAACATCGCCAGGTCCTTCCATCCTCTCCCACCCAGGTGAGAAACACCTGCAGGGCTGGCCAAGCCCTGCACACAGGAACTGGAAGGAGATTGAAGGACAGGAAGGACCTGGAGCTGCTGCAGAGACTCCAGAGGAGGCTCCAGCGTGATCAGAGGGATGGGACAGCTCTGCTGGGAGCACAGGCTGGCAGAGCTGGGAATGTTCAGGTGGAAGCTTTGGGATGAGCTCATTGTGGCCTTCCAGTACCCGAAGGAGCCAATAAAAAACATTCCCAAAGAAATGTCGTGGCATGATGTAATCTGATTTAAAATGGGAGCTGGGTGAGGGCAGGACCCTGAGGTGGCTGGAACAGGAATGTGGAGCACACAGGGCAAGGACAAAACACAGTGTGGTAGGGAAAGAGTCAATCTGCACTGCACTAAATAAATCATTGCTGAGAGTATTTTGGAGAGGAATAAAAGACATTTAAAGATTAGTGGGGGGGGGGGGGAAAGGAGGAAGAGGAGGAGAAGCAGGGCAAGGCCAGCAGAACAGAGTGGTTTGGGGCAGTGCCACACAGGATACCCGGGGTCAGTGATCTGTGCCATGTTCTGCTGTCACTGCTGATCTCCAAACAGCTCAGGCTCTGTCACTGTGCAGCTGGGCCAGGCTGGGCAAAAATGGTCTCAGGAGAGATAAAAGGCAAAATTCATCCTGAATCTCTCCCTACACCACATGCTGGGGCTAAAATAGAAGGAAAATTAGCAGGATTTGGTGCTTGGTAACAAAAATTTTAATTGTATAGGATGATTCTTATATTGCAAGAAATTCCTGGCTGTGAGGGTGGGAAGGGCTGGGATGGAATTCCCAGGGAGCTGTGGCTGCCCCTGGATCCCTGGCAGTGCCCAAGGCCAGGCTGGGGTAATCTGGGACAGGGGGAGGTGTCCCTGCCATGGTGGGGTGGCACTGGGTGGGATTCAGGTTCCTTCCAGCCCCACCCATGCCAGGATTCCTGATTTTTCCTGTAACATTTTCTCGCTTTGCAGTGTTCCTGTGGTCCAGGGTCTGCTATTCCCTTCCTTTAATCCCAGGATCAATAAAAAATCAGGTTGGAATTCAATGTACACTGGAATGGGATGGCCCCAAGCAGTTCTGGGTGAGAACAGGAATTATCAGCAGCCTGGGAAGGAATTTCCCACCCCCTCTTCCTCAAAGCTTTTCTTTTCATGTTTGTGAACCCCCTGGTTTTAAAATAAAGATTCCTCAGCCACAGACTCAGGATTCTCCCCCTACCACAGTTACTGCCTCTGTTCTGCATTCCAAAAGAACAAATTTGTTAGAAATGGGCAAGAGGGATCTGGAGGGAACATCAGCTGTGCAACAGGGGGAGGGCACTGGGGTTTGGAGGAAAAAGGATCTCTGAGCTGAAACAAGGTGTAAATGAACAGATATTTAGGTTATTTTAGTGTCTGTGGGGCTGTCATGGATTTAAAAGCACTTGGCATTAACTCCCAAAAGTTTCTCTGCATTTCTGCCCCTCCCAGAGGAGATGGGGGTGCACAGGGGGCTCCCCATCCCACAGAAAACTCCTGCTGCCTTGAGAAATCAGGAGCAAGAATATTCTCCTGAACTGGCTGGAATTGTAACAGACTCAGGCACCTTTGTGTCCCTAATTAAAGATGGGTCCCTAATTAAAAGTCCAGAGAATTCAAGAAAAGAGTCCCAATTTCTTCAGGTGCTTTAGGATGTGGGTATTTATTAGGGCATGCAGTGGATAAAGGTGGAGAGAAGCACTTGCTGGGTGAGGTCACAGCACTGGAGACGTTTTCCTGAGTGGAATTTCCTTTATTATTATGTGGGATTTAAGGAGGGACAGTAATTAATGGATAACTGTGAATGATTCCCAGGTTCACATTGCTCTTCCTCACTGTTTTGTGTCACTTTGGGCAAATCCTCCATTCTTTACTTGCCTCACAAATTCTTAATATCTCAGGGGGAATCAGTGCTTGTAGAGTTCTCCCCCAAAACTTCTACAAACCTGGATATTTCATCCTCAGCTGTTTAATATCATCTTGCACTGGGATGAGCCTCCAGAATGTTATTGATATGTCAAAATGTCACGGATGAGAGTGGGAATAAGTGACAAAAGGCTGATTGCCAAAAATAAAACACACATTTTTGAACATGAAATGGAAGGAAATAAATAAATCCTGGTAAAAGATCTCCTGACCTGCTCAGCTCCATCACAGCTGCATTTCCTCAGCACTGCTTGGTGCCTCCAGGATGGGAGTCAGGCACAAAAATGGGAGTTAATTCCTCCCAGTGGATATTGCCATTGTGGGCAGTGATGTGATCAGTGAAGGCAGGGCTGGAGCAGCTTTTCCAAGGTGAAATTCCTCTTGCTTTGTGCAAAGAACAGAACAGAAGGACAAAACCCCAAAAAAATTCTGGTTATGCCAGAGCCAGGGCACAAAAAGGGCTTTAAACAGAGGCTCCCCAGGAAAAGGGAGCAGGGTGGGTGCAGGGGAGCCTGGCTCATTTTCAATCCCATTTCTGTGTGGTATTCACATAATGACATAATTCTCTCTCCCAGGATTTTCCTGGGAAGCTGAAAGTCTGCGAGAAAGCTCAGAGAAGAAGAAAAACAATTCTTATCTTCACCTGCTGCATCTGTTATTTGGCACATGTGGAATGTGTTATGGAGATTGTTTACCCAAAGTGATTGTTAATTGGGCACTGGTGATGGTGTTTCGGAGTGATTGATGTCCTGGGCTGCCAAGCAAATTGTGTTCTATTCCCCATCTGCATGGCAGCTGTCTTCTCTTCAGTGGGCAGTTTTCCTTATCTCTTCCACACCCACTCCTTAACTGCTGATAAGAGGCCATTGAATGTCACTGCATGGCTGATAAGAACTACAGCATCCCATTGGGAGATATGAGCCCAGAGGGAGGAGCCAAGCATTCCTGCCTGGATATAATCTGGGGATTCTGGAACACCAGCCAAGCATTCCTGCCTGGATATAATCTGGGGATTCTGGAACACCAGCCAAGCATTCCTGCCTGGATATAATCTGGGGATTCTGGAACACCAGCCAAGCATTCCTGCCTGGATATAATCTGGGGATTCTGGAACACCAGCCAAGCATTCCTGCCTGGATATAATCTGGGGATTCTGGAACACCAGCACGGCTTCTGCACTGGATTCCCCAGAGGAACAGCAGCTGCCTCTGCCCCTGGATCTCCAGAGGAGACTCCACCCTTGTCCAGGATCCCTGCTCCAGCAGAACCAGCCCTGACACTGCAGGAGGGCTGAGCCACAATTCCAATGGGACTGCTGCCAACACCCTGACCCACAGGGTGTCAGGTTGGGTTCTGGCTCTGGCAGGGTTGGTTTAGTTCACTGCATTGTTTATTTTATTTTTTATTTTCTTCTCTAATAAAGAACTGTCATCCCTGCTCCCATACTGTCACTGTCACATTCTCTGAAAAATCCCTTTGCCAGGATTTCTTCTCCTGGGAAGATGAGAAGCCTCAGAGAAAAAACAATATTATCTCATTTGCTTCTCCCTGTTTTGCTGCTTTGGAATGTGACTGGAGATTGTTTACCAGCAGGTCCATGTTTGATTGGTTCCGTGTGAATTGTTTTTAATTATTGACCAATCACAGCCAGCTTTGTCAGACTCTGAGGGGTCAGTCACGAGTTTTTCATTGTCATTCTTGTTAAGCCTTCTGCTGTATCCTTTCTCTATTCTGCAGTATATTTTTAGTATAGTAATCGTTAGCATAATATAAATACATAAAATAATAAATTAGCCTTCTGAGAACATGGAGTCAGATTCCCAATTCCTCCCTTCATCCTGGGGACCCTGAAAATAGCGCATCATATTTTTTGCCTGAAAGCCCCCTTTCATTTCAAATTTATAACAATTTGGAGGGAGGAGTTTATATTTTGCATCTCAGGGGAGGATCCTGCCTTCCTTAGCAGACACCTGGCTCTCCAAACTGAAACAATTTACCAATTATGTCAAAGCTGGGTTGTGACTGTCTGTAAGGGCTCAGGGTTTTTTTTTTTTTTTTTCATATCCTGTAGTAGTATAATATAGAATTAGGATAGTTTAGTATAACATAGCACAGCTTAATAAAGCAATTGATCAGCCTCCTGAAATCATGGACTCAAAGCTCTCATTCCTTGCCTGGGGGTCGCCTTGCTGTGATAATTTCCGTGCCAAATCCCAGCCTGCAGCCACATCTGCTGAGCCTGCAGGAGCAGGTGCCCTTGTAATGTGATCTGCAGGCTTTTAAAGCTGCATTGATCAGCTGCAGGGCCTGCTCCTATTGATTGATCAATTGATTGGGGCCTGCAGCTGCACACTCCATCAATGGACCGAAAATGGGCAGGGAGCAGCAGCAGTGATCTGATCCCCAAAGCCCTGCTGGTGGATTGGCTTCCTTAAATGGAACTTTAAATGGGGCTCCAAATGACTGGACTGCAGGCAATTATCTTCTAGCCAGCTTCCAGCTTGATTCTATACATTATTTATCCTCTGGAGGCACGCTGGGCTTTAGTTTTAATCCAGGAAAACATAATGGGAGCTACACAACAGCTCTGAAAAGCAAAGCAAGGTCAGGGCTCTGGGCAGGCCTGAAACACTCCAGTAAAAGCATTTGGAGGAAAATGTATCATCAAATAGCTGGAATATGGGTGTGCTGGTAAAAAAAATCAGAATTATCTAAAAAAACCTCTCAGTAATTCTGGATTTGACTCCCAGCTTTTGGGAGGTAAGGATTAATTAGAGCAGCCTCAGTTGGTGCTTTGCTCTCTGGGCAGGAAGGGGTTGAGTGATGGAAGAGAACTGGAGCCAGGACAGCTGATGGGTTTTGTCCAGGTGTGGGGCTGCCACTGCTCAGCACCAAACGTGCCTCCCTCCCCAGGGAGTGACAGGAGCCCAGGCAGGGCTGGGGCTCTGCCCCAAAACTGTTCCTTAACAGCACCCCCAAAATCCAACCCAGCCTTATCCTGCTCCTTCTAACCCTGCCACTATTCCTGCTGGTGCAAAGGGGGCAGATCAGCCCCAGGGCACCCAGGGTGACCCCAGCAGGATCCTCTGCTCGCCCTGGTTGGGGCTGAAATCAGGAATATCCATCACATCTCCCATCTGCCCACCCCTGGTCTCCAGCAATAATGGATTGCTGACCCTTTGAGCCTCTTCCTTCTGGGTAACCACAAATAGGGGCTGTGCCTTTGTTCATAATTCATTCCCCCCGTGGCCAATGAGGTCAGCAAATGGCATTTGCTAATGGTCCCTCCATCCCCCCATTCCTTACGGGCAGGTAATTTAATAGAGCTGATGTCTATATCCTTTAATAAATTGAATTTAAAACGTTGCAGCAGCTGCACGTGGAACAGAATCTCCAGCTGTTCAGCAGTAATTTATTCCTTTATTCCTGTTCCAGGCAGGTGCATCTCAGAGTGGTGCAGCTCTGGGGCAGTGGATGGGAGTGTGGATGTGACAGCCTGGTCAGAGAGAGAAGCCAGATAAATCTTCCCAGGAATTGTTCTGGGGAACTTTGAGAAGGCTGAGAGAGAGAATTAAACCAATCTTGCAGCTGGTGTTTTGAGCAGTTGTTTTCTCATGTTTGACAAAGGGTGTTTTCTTAATTAGCCAGTGGTGTTGGGGTGTTGATTAAATGACCAATCAGGTGCCCCTGTATCAGAAGGGTGTATAAAGGAATGGGTTTCTGATAAACTCAGATTAACCTGCTGGAGAGACCCAGAGCCTGTGTGTGCCTCACTGCTGTTCCTGACTCAGCAGTGACATGAGAGCCCCCCTGCCTTGCCCTACAACAGGAATAAACCCAGGGCAATCACAGACCTGGCTCTCTGTGGGTGCAGCTGGGCAGATTTTTGTCCTCTCTCATTTTTATTGGAGTCATTGGTTATGTTCCATGAGACCTGGGGGTTTCTGGGGTGGCAGTGGGGCTGAATGCAGGTCCCCACCCTGCTGTGGAAGTGCTCAGGGAATCACCTTCAGCCATCCCTGGTGCTGCTCCTGAAGCTGTTCCTGCCTGGGTTTTCTGCAGCAGGGGAAGATTTGCTCCTGTGTCAAAGCTGTGACATTGCCCAGGGAGGGCCTGGTCCACAGAAATAAACCCCAGGGACACCAAACTTGCTCTGACACCTCAAAACTGCCAGGGATTTTATTTTAAAATAAAATGGCCCTGAGCAAGGCACAGATAGTGACTGACAGTATCACGTCCACAACAGAGGTGCCCTTAAATGCTAATAAATTTCACATTTTCTTTAACATTCTGATAGCCAGCCCTGACTCTGTATTTCAGCCCATGCTCCCTCCTTCACAGTGCAGTGATTAATCAAGTAACTCATTAATAAACTCACCATTGATAACCTGTACCACAAAACACCCCAAGAGAATATAAAGAATATAATATAAAAATATAATATAAAAATAATATAAAATATATATTTATATAAATATAAAATATAAATTCCAGCTTTTCCTAAAAGGCTGCAATAAACACAGCAAATGCAACAGGAACATCCTTGGGAACCATTGCCAGGGCCACTGAAATAATCCAAACTCCATATTTAGCCAGGACAATCCAAATCTCCTTTGAAGCTGATTCATGGTTTTGATGCTTCTTGAGATCTGCAGATGAAAAACTCCAGAACAAGACATTATTATTGCTATTATAATGTATAGAAATGTATTATTATTATTAAATTATTATTATTATTATTATTATTATTATTATTATTATTATTATTATTATTATTATTATTATTATTATATATCAATAATGTATAATATGCCATATATACTATATAATATGCAATATATAATATATAATATGTAATACATAATATATAATATATTGTATATTCTATATTGTATATTCTATATTATATTGTGTATTGTATATATTATACATTGTATATTGTATATTGTATATTCTATATTGTATATTGTATATTCTATAATCTATTGTATATATTATATATACAATAGTATATATAGTATGTATAATATATATTTATATCTAGTATATATTATATTTTTTGTTATATTCTGTATAATGTTACTATTATAGATGAATATTATATTAATGAATATTATCATAAATTATTGTTATTATCATCTATAGAAACACCCCCTGAAATGAAATCACTGGGAAAACCTGAATGGTTCCTCTCCTCTTCATTTTCCTCCATCCTTTGATTCTGTTTCTTTGATGAACCCTCACATTTCAGGAGCCTGGGTTATTAATGCTCCTTTTGGAGCTGCACAAAGCGTGGTAGCAGCGAGCTGCTCGCAGAGGAAGCTCTGGGGGATCAGTTCCAAATGTTCCCGAGGAGTTTGTCAGCCCTGGAGACTTTGCTGAGCAGCGTGGGAGGAAGGAGAGAAGGGAGGACCTGCGCTTTCCCACTGCTTGGGAGCTGGATCCATCCCCCTCAGGCTGCTCAGCTGAAACGCTGCTGTACCTGGTGTCACACAGACAATTCTGTCTGCACAAACAGCTCGATGCAAATTACAGGGCTGGAGAAAAGGGATTTCCTAATTCCAAGCCCCCACTGAGGCTCTGAACTCCAGTGTTCACCCTCCACCCCCACATCCCCCAGCTGAGCATGTCTGCATGGATGTGAAAGAGGGAGCAGTGACTACTGGAGCAGATTCCAAGGAAAAAGGAAAAGGTTTTTCCTCCACCTCACCAGCACCTCAGGAAAATCCAGAATTTCAGGGCTCAGGAACAAATTTTCAAGTTCAGTCCTTGTAGAAAATTCTGGAAGTCGTGTTCCCAAAGGAGTCAGGAGTGGGGCTGGGTGAGATTTAGAGCCAAGGACAATGGGTGACATTCGGATTTGTGGCCACCAAAGGGAAATAAAACCCAAAATAGAGAGTTACAGATGCCAGGAGCAGGGATGGGGATTTTTCATGTGCTGCTCCCATGGATTGTTCTCTCTGTAGGGAGATTTCAGGCCAGGAATTGTTAACGAGGCAGATTCATTGTGGGACTACCCACAAGTGGCCTTGGCTGGTTCTGAAATTGAGGACAAACTGAATTTTAATGGTAAAAATATTTCTTTTTGCATCTATGTCACCATTTAAAACATTTTACAATTATTTACTGTGTGATCATAACGGAAAAAAACCCATACAAGTTCAAAGGGTTACATACAGAATTTTCTAAACACTACAGAGTTTAACTGGGGTTAAACATTACAGAAAGGGGATTAAAAAGTCAATATCTAAACTTCAGCTCATTGTAAAAATCTACAAGTACTCTGGAAAAAAATATGCATTATCACTTAATTAAAAACTTTGTCATAGGGAAACAAGGCAACTGTGCAATAATGCTCACCATTATGGCATTTTAAAATAAAATATGGGAAGGCAAAAAGATTCTAAAGCAAAAGTTAGAATTGGGGTTTTTTTCTTATTAATAAATTATATTATATATATAAATTATATATGTTATATAAATATATATATTTATATAAAAATATATTTATATATCTATATATTATATAAATATATTTATATATTTATATAAATATATATTTATATAGAATTACATATATAAATTATATATATTTATATATATAAATTATATATATAAATATATAAATTATATAAATATAAATTATATTATATTATATATAAAAATTCTGAACAAATGAAAGTAGGATTAAAAAAAAGAGCTGGAGGCAATGGATGATGCACAGCATCCCAGGCTGGTTTGGGTTTGAAGGGACCTTGGATCCCACCTCGTTCCAGCCCCTGCCATGGGCAGGAACCTTCCCCTGGGCCAGGCTGCTGCACCCAGCCTGGCCCTGCTGCAGCTTTCCCCTTCCCATTCCCCAAAGCTGCACACTGGACAATTTCTGAGAGTTTTACTGAGATCCTCTGTGGGAATCCCGGAGGAAAAAGAGGTTAAAGGAGTAGCTTGTACAGCAGGAAGTGCAAAGCAGCAGCAAAGAGCTTTTATTGCTGCCAATTCCTGCAAGAAATGGAAAAAAAAAATCGAGTTTTCCCCAGCCCAGCCCTTGTTCCAAGAAGTGCCAGTGATGGGGAATCGTTGCTGACTCACTCAGTGCTCCTTTAAAGAAGAAAATTGCTGCAGCATTCTCTGCGTGCATCAAAGATTATTGCTGCTCCCGGAGGAAGATCCATGAGCACATGGGAAAGGATTCAGCAGCGCCTCATGGCAGCTGCAGCCCTGCATCTTTATTTTAAAGCAATTTAAAATAAAGATTTCTTTTGACTGGGGCTGGGAGAGGGGAGGGAAGCGAGAGAGGACGAGAGAAAAGAGAAACAAAAGTCAGGTTGTGGGAAAAGAGTGAGCTGCCTCCATCCCTGCCTCTGCGGGAAAGGCTCGGGCGGAGGAGCTGGGGAGTGACTCAGCATCTTCCTCCTCAGCATGCTCCTCATCATCATCCTCCTCCTCAGCATCCTCCTCCTCCTCAGCACCCCTCTCCAGCAGCAATCCCTGCAGGACAGACCCTGACCATGCCAGACCCCTCCCTGCAGCTGCTCCCCCGCCCCAAACCCTCCCTGCCCAAACCAGCACCCTCCAAAGCCACCCCGGCCTTGGCTGGTCCTGAAATTGAGGATTCTGGATTTTAAAATCCACAAACTGGATGTTAATGCTTTCTCAAATGGTAAAATGTTTCTTTCTGCATCTATTTCACCATTTTAAGCATTTTACAATTATTTGCCATGTGATCATAATGGACGAAAACCCATAAAAACTACCCCTACCCCCCGAAATTCCCTTCCCAGGGTCTGGTTCCAGGAGGAGCATCAGCAGAGCTGGGAAGGTCCCACCTTCCTGCAGGGACAGAGCTGGGATGTTCCCCTCTTCCTGCAGGGACAGAGCTGGGATGTTCCCCATTCCTGCAGGGACAGAGCTGGGATGTTCCCCCTTCATGCAGGGACAGAGCTGGGATGTTCCCCCATTCCTGCAGGGACAGAGCTGGGATGTTCCCCCATTCCTGCAGGCACAGCACCAGCAGTGCTGGGACGTTCCCAGCTCCCTCTGCAATCCAGGCAGACCACCACCACCCTCCCTGGGATCTGCAGGAATTGCTGCTCACTCCCTCTCTGCCATTTCACCTCCCACTCACCAAGAGCAGCTGATCCCTCTTGCCCTGCAACCCCTATAAATTCTCCCAGAACTGTAATTGATTTAATAATTGTCATGGGAGCAGAAAAAGGGGGGAAGGGGGACAAACTGCCAGACCCACAGAGCTGAGGCTGCTCTCCTGCTGCACAGGAAGGTGCACATGGGACAAACACCTGGGTTTGTTTGGTCAGGGGCTGAGGGCAGGTGGGGAACCCAATCCCACAATGGGGAACACAATCCCACAATGGGGAACACAATCCCACAATGGGGAACACAATCCCACAGCAGGGACCTGGGCTCTT
Organism: Ammospiza caudacuta; assembly: GCF_027887145.1. Classification (NCBI taxonomy): domain Eukaryota; kingdom Metazoa; phylum Chordata; class Aves; order Passeriformes; family Passerellidae; genus Ammospiza; species Ammospiza caudacuta. The sequence continues at coordinate 3,347,827 of NC_080618.1, forward strand.
CCCACCCCTGCTGCAGGACTGGCCCCAGTTCCTGCAGGACTGGCCTTGGTGCCCACAGGCTCTGCCATGTGCCAGGGCTTGGGAAAGGTGGCAGGAGTGAGGAAGAAGAGCCCCGAGGCTGTTACAAACCTGGGTGTTTCCATCTGTTCTCTCTATTCCTTATTTAACACCTTTCTCCTGACTGTTGCTGATTTGGGGTGTAAATGGACTTTTCCCCCCCCCCCCCCCCATGCAATTTTACCTGGCCTCATTAAAAACCAAACCACCTTCCCTGGACAAATCTGTTCTGCTCCCATGGACATCCCAATTTCCTTGCTGCAGCATTTTGGGCTCGTTGGGGTGAGTTTGATGTGGTGTAAAGCACAAACTGCAGCTCTCAGGGTGACGCCTGCAGGTGCTAAAAGCCTGTTTAACCCTCTGGGAGCTGGGGCACAGCAGGAATTGCTGACGGAAAAGGGAAACGGGCTCTTTGCAGCCCTTGGCTGGCTTGCAGCAGTTCTGCTGCTGGCCAAAGGTGGCCCGGAGCTCCTCCTTTCTGCGGGACTCTCCTCCTCTCTCCTCTCTCCTCCCAGGCTGGTGCAGCGTTGAACCTTTGCCAGGAGCTGGACCTGCTGCAGACGCAGCAGCAGCAGCTTTGCAGAGGGAGGAGGGAGCAGGCAGGTGGGGTAAATGCTCTCCCTGGGCTCCTCTTGACAGCAGGGCTCACACAGCCCCTTCTCCACCTCCCCAGAACATTCACAGCTCCCTGGGTCCCACCACTCCATCTACAGGGCACTGCCAAGGGCTCCTGCAAGGGAGCTTCCCCTCCTGTGGCCCTGGAAAAGGCCAAATCCCTCTCTGCCGCATCCCACTCCTCCCCAAGGATGCAGAGATGCTCCAGGCTTGCCCTGGGGCTGTCGCTGATGCTCTCCTGACACCCTGCACCTCGTGCGGGAGGTTTCCTCCACCAAAAGTCCAGCAGAAGGAGTTTCTGCTCTCCCTGCCCTCCCTTATCCCCCAAACTGCAGCTGCCGGGAGAGAATTCCCAGAAGGAGGCGCTGGAGGAGCCCCAAATTCCCCACGTTTTTCCCCAGGGACCTGCAAACCCAGGATTAACCCTTGCTGCGTCCTTTTCCTTCCTGTCCCACAGCACCTCCCAGCTCCGTGCAGCTGCTCCAGGGGTGAGGAGCTCTCGAGGGCTGACTTGGGTCAGGAGAGAGGGATGGCAGCTCCAGATTTGGACACTCTTGCCCAGCCCAAATGAAATCTGCAGGAGGTTTTTGGTTGGGCTTTATTCTCCACCTCTGAGCTCAGTAGCTGCCTCCTGTTTTATTCAGCAGCTGCATTTCTGTCAGGAATTACTCCTCCCTTCCCCTTGGTTCACCCCCAGCTCCTCCACACACACACAGCCCCAAAAGGCACCTGCACCTGCCTCTGTCTGGGCTTTTTTCCCTCCTGGCTGTGCAGGAGCTGCCAAAACACCTCCTCCTTCTGCAGCCAAATCTGCAGAGTCAGAGCCTCCAGCCAGCTTTGTGGTCCTAAAAGCATTCAGGTGTTCCCAAAATGAAAGGTGATTTTAGTGACAGGAGCAGTCCAGGTTGTGCCACCTGTGTGCTCGGATCCCTGGGAAGGAGCCCTGCCACACTCCCAAAGCAATGAATCCAGCAGAAGGAGCAACAGAGCCTCACAGAGATGTGTCTGGGGAATGGGAAAACTTCCTCTTTTCTCTCTTCACCTGCACTCTGAAAAGAGAAGGGGAGATGGAAAACAAGTTGCTTGTAACCAAATTAAAATCAAGCAAAACAACCCCCAAAAAGTATTCAAGAAATTGCTTTCCATGATGTGCTACTGGCATAAAAAGCAAAGCCTCTTTTCCTGAAATCTAAAAATTTAGCTTGAGATCATAAGAAGCAATTTTGAAATCTTTTCCCCAGTACTTCAAAACTGCAGCTTGTACAAAATCTTCCCTGACACCCTCTAAGGGCCATTTCCCCTCAGGATGCCAAACCTCCATCCTAACTGGCCATGGATGCCATCTCCATGGCTCGTTGTTACTGCCACACATTGCAGGGCCACCTCAGTCATGTGGGGACTGTGGGGCACAAATTCTGATAGAGAGCCTGCAGTGGAATTAGGGAAACAGGCTGGGAAGGGGAAATGTTCACCAGAAAACAGAGACACCAGAGCTGCTGTCTTGGGTTTCTGTGGTTGAGATGACCCCGAGGTATTAGAAAGTCTCTTTTCCCCAGCCCCACGACCGAAAAAGAAGTTGACATTCACCGGTTCTGCTTTTCAAGGTTGTTTATTTTCTCTTATCTGTTCCATTCTGTCTCTGGCCTACTGAGATCTGTCCAGGAGGTCAGTTTGAGGCACAGTCCCTGCCCTTGGGGTGCTGTTGGCTTTTTATACTAAGAACTACCTGTACTTTATTTACAATAATTTTCCAATACCTATCACCTATGTTAGACAGTCTGTCTCTACACTAAACCAATCCAAAATCACAGCAGAGGATGGAGGACAAGAAGAAGGAGAAGAAGAAGAAGGAGAAGGAGAAGGAGAAGAAGGAGAAGGAGAAGGAGAAGGAGAAGGAGAAGGAGAAGGAGAAGGAGAAGGAGAAGGAGAAGGAGAAGGACAGGACACACCCAGATTCCTCCATCTTGCTTCTTGAACCCCCATTCTAAAGCCCCAAAATTCTACATTTTCACCCTGTGACAAATTCACTATCATTCTACTCAAACTCTTGTGGCTTGTAACTCCTCACACAAAGTTGGGAATTGTTTCCATGGGCTGAAATCAAAGGCTCAGGTGTTTGTGACTCTGTGCCAAGGTCTCTGAGCCCCCTGCCAGGGTCTGGAATCACCCAGGGCAGTCAGAGCAATCTCCTGGGTTCTGACACTGCTGCTTTGCAGAGCAGCTCTGAAGGTGTGTGAGGAGTGACTGACTCGCCCAAAGTCCTCCTTCAATCTCCTGACAGCCATTTCTGGGGTGTCTGTGAACTCACATCTGCTTCTCTCAGGGTATGAGAGACCTGCTGAGCCTCTGAGCACCAAGGAAACATTTCTCAAACCACACAGGAATTTCCTCTAACACAGAGCCAGCTCCTGACCCTCCCCAGCCCTTCTGTAGTGCCACAAAGAGATGCAATCCTCTCCTTCTCAACAACACAAAGAGCTTCAGGTGTTTTATCCTCTACCAACTGAAGATTTCCAGGAATTCCAGGGCAAAGCATGGAAGTGGGAGGGAGGACCTTGGCTGGATATATAATGCACATGTAGAATTTCAAACAGTGGCACAAACACTCCTGGTTTGATGGTTCAGCGAATTCCTCACTTGAAAATCATTTGCTGCCTTCTCTTCTCTCCTGGTTATTTCTTGTTCCCATTGTTTTATCACTTTGGTGCCTTTATCCCACAAAAAGAGCTTTGTTCCAGGGCCACTGGAACACTGCAGAGCAGTGCTGTTGGTCAGGGAGCTCTCCCAGCTTTCCCAAAGGGTCATTCCAGCTGCACCAGGCACAAACCAGGGGGAATCCACCCCAAAACTTCTCCTGCAAAGCAGCAATGCTGCCCAGCTGCTTTATTGTGGAGTGGAAGGTGAAACAGGACCTTCCTTCAGCCTTTGAAATGTCCTTTTTACAGCTGAACAAACAGCCTCTCATGAATCCCAGGGGAGAAGCAAGAAAATGGGAAATAAAGGAGAAATATCATCCTTCCCAATCCCCTGCCTGCTCTTTGTAGCCCCAGCTCAGGTGCCTTGTCCTGCTTCAGGACAAATGGCCAAGTTGTTCTCCTGGAAAAGCAGAGTTAAAGGTTGTTCTGGAAAAGCAGAGTTAAAGGTTGTTCTGGAAAGCAGAGTTAAAGGTTGTTCTGGAGAAGCAGAGTTAAAGGCTGCTCTGGAAAAGCAGAGTTAAAGCCATTTCCAGGCAGTTCTGATGGCCCTGTTTAGGAATCAGCAGAGCCTTGAAGATTTAGCTCTGATTTTTTGCTGTGGAGGCCTCAAAACTGCAGCCCTTGCACTGCTGGGGGAATTTCACCCCATTGCCATGGGCCAGCCTGGGAAATGTCCCACAATTAATGTCCCACTTCCCTGTTAGTTAATTACTGGTGCCAGTTTCAATAATACATATATTTTCTATAAAAGCCATATTAATTCTGTAATTTCTACCAAGCTGAAGGCTTTGAAAGGCTCTGAAATTGTCACAATGCAAGTGCTGGAATACTGAAATATACTGAATATCCTTAAAGTCTTGTCCAGAAAAACAGGCTCTGAAGTCCTTTTGGTATCAGTTAAGTCTAGAGGAAACATCTTGGGAATGGGATTGGATAGAGGGAAAGATTGTGGGAAGAATAATAAATGTATATTTAACAAACCAGAAAAATATTATTTTGATGATGAAACCAACTGAAAAGAATTGGTAAAGATGTATTCATGTGAACATGATTAAAGCATTCAAATAAAATGTCTGAAACAGAAAGTTTAATACTCAAGATTTTACAATTTAAGGTTTTATTGAGGGTTATAGAAAGGACTAAGAGATAGAGATGTTAAAGGGGGAAAAAATTGAAAACCCAGCTGCAGTTTCAATGGAAGTGAAGTATTTATCAAAAAAATTGCACAGAGAAAAATATACAAAAATATTTCCCTCAAAAAATTGCAAAAATTAAAACCAGCAACTCCTTATCAGTAGTGGCAATAAAAACCCTGATTCTCCCAGTAACCTCTTGTCCAGGCTGGGTAATTTATAATATATTTTATAATTTCATCTCTGCCTCAGAGTGGTGCAAAGCCCTTTTCTCTCCAGGAGGAGAAGTGCCAGGGATGAAATAGCTGAAATGGAGATGAGTATTTGCAGACCTCTGCAAACCTCCCAATTAAGTGATGCTATTAAAATAAACCCAGAGTGGTGGGAGTGGTTCCTCTTCCATCCCACAAAAATCCTGGGCTCCATCCGTGAGGACAGCACAGGAGTGTGCAGCCTGCAGGGAGGGCTGGGGTGAGAGGTGAGCTGCTTTGGCTGCAGAATTCAGGGATTTTTATTCACAGACTGCAGAGCTGAGCACATTCAGCTGCCTTGAGCCACCTCACTGCAGCACAGCTCCCCCAGCTTTATTTCTCCCTGGGATCTGTGTTTTATGGGCAGCAGCTCGTGCCAGACTGGGAAATAAAGGGATTTTTACATCTTCCCAAGAAATGCTTTTCACTTGTGCCTGTGGGAATATGATTCACTCACTCCAGGGTGCCTTTGTGAACACCCTATGTGGATTTTATTGCTGCCTCTGCAGCAAGAGGAAAAAATATCCAAAGACTGAAATAACTGAATTATAGGGAAAGAATTCCTGAGCTGTTCATCCCCTTTCTGTGACAAAAGGAAGAACATCCTGGAATTCTCTGCTTCAGCTCTCTGCAGATAAAACTACAACCCTAAAATCTCTCTGCTTTTTAATTGTCCATGCAGCCCACAAATAAATGCTCTTTTGGACCTGTGTTTTATCTTTATTTTCATTCATACTGGAAAGTTTTGGGATGGAAATTGAGTTATTATGAGCCTTCATGTGCTCTCAGCTGTGTTGTAAATGCAGTTTCTCTCTTCACCCTGTCACCAACAGGACTTAAGCTGGCACAGCAAAAATGGGAAAATAGGGAAATATTTCACTGCTTCAGTCTGGCTATTTCTGTTGGTATGAGGATCCAACTCCCAAAACATGAAGGAGATGAAATTTCTCCTGTTGAATCAGTTGTAGTTTTTAAAGCACATGTTCCTTCAGCAGCTAGCCCCCAACCAACACCACAAAAATGGAATTATTGTTAAAGACCACTTATATCTTTGCAGGGTTCCCAGAGCAGCTTTTTAGGGCACAACAAAGCTCAGCTCAGCTGAGATCATCAGGTGGCCTAAGTGGGGCCTGAAGTGAGGCCTAAAGTCAGGGGCAGCTTAAACCCAGCTCCTGGTGCTGCCCTGGGGCTGTTTCCTCACATGGGCAGAAATGCAATTAAAGCAAGGAGACTACAAATTAACAAATTATCTCATTCCAAATGGGCTGGGAAGGTTTTGTCAGGAGTTTTATTTGTCTGGAGGAGCTGCCCCATCCCTGGAAGTGCTCAAGGCCGGGCTTGGCCTGCAGGAAGGGCCCATGGCAGGGGGTGGAAAAAAGATCTTTTTAAGGTCCCTTCCACCCAAAGCACTCCAGGATTTGGCCAAAAACCCTCTCAGTGAATGATAAATTGCTGGAACCAAAAGCAAAACATCAATTTAATTGATTCTGGGAGATAAGAACCAGCCCTGGGAGCTGCCATCAGATGTTGAGGCCTAGATCGGAGGCCTGATCCAACAAGTAAACAAAGCTAATTAATGAATCTTCTAATTAAGTGTTCCCTGATACAGCTCAGATGAAAGAATTGGCTGCCTGCTTCTTCCAGCTCCTGTAATCAAGAGGCAGAACAAACTCAAAGTGAGCAAATTGCTGCTACTGTGTGCAGAAATTGCTGTAAATAATAATAAAATAATGAAAGCTGCCCAGGAACTTGCTATATCTGGCACCAACAAAGCAAATAGTGGTTCAAAGGAGATAAATTAAACACTTATTTGCATTTCTTCTGAGTCTCCCAGAGACTGTAGTTCAGTCCTTGCAGACAAAATTCTGCTTTGGTTTGGAAATTCCCGTGAGTGTTGCCTTGTATTAAAAGGACTGCTTGGAATATAGGAAGAGGAGCTCCTAAAATGTGAGATTTTGTTCCAATTCATCAAAATAGATCAGAGCATTTTCTTTCGCCTGTTTTAATTCAACTCATCAGACATTTTGATATAATTTTAGATAAATACATAAGACCTGACATCAGAGCTATTGATCATATTTAGCTGTGAGAGTGCCTGATTCCCCACTCCCTCAGAGCTGGGCTTTTATGAGGTAGAAATTATTTTTTTAAAAAGGAAAACCAATGTTTTTGCTTTTTTATTTTTTACTCAGGACTGCTTGATCTCTGTGTAAATCCCTGCTGAGCAGGCGCAGCTCCTTCTGTGCTTCTGCAATGCACAAAGCTCCTGTGCTTCTGTGCTTCAGCAGCAGACAATGAAGACTCTTCCTGAAATGCCCCCATTGCAGTTTCTGATGGGAAATTCTTTGTTTAAAAAAGGATAAAAAGGCAAACCCACCCAGAGTTCACTGGGGGCATTCAGGTAATTCCTGGTGCTCAGTGAGGCCCAGGCCAGAGCTCAGGTCTGAGCTGTTCCTTGAGGAAATGGCAGCTGCAGGTGGGGATGGGTTATTTATGGATGCAGCAGAGGGAGAGGAATGAACAGGAATGCTTTACTGGGGAGTTGCTGCTTTTCCTTGGGCAGCAGTGGGATTTGGAATCATGGAATTGGTTGGGTTGGGAGGAACTTCTAAATTAATCCAGTGCCATGGCCTGCCATGGGCAGGGACACCTCCTCTCAGGTTTCTGTGGTTGAAATGGCTCCTGAGGTGTTGGAAAGTCTCTTTTTCCCAGCCCTGCAACCAAAGAAGTCAAGATTCTTGGTTTCTGCTTCTCAAGGTTGTTTATTTTCTCTTATCTGTTCCATTCTGTCTCTGACCTGCTGAGATCTGTCCAACAGGTCGGGTTGTGGCACAGTCCCTGCCCTTGGGGTGGTGTTGGCTTTTTGTACTAAGAACTTCCTGTACTTTATTTACAATAATTTTCCAATATCTATCACCTATGTTAGACAGTCTGTCTCTACTCTAAACCAATCCAAAAGTGTCACCATCACAGCAGAAGATGGAGGACAAGGAGAAGAAGGAGAAGGAGAAGAAGAAGAAGAAGAAGAAGAAGAAGAAGAAGAAGAAGAGGAAGAAGAAGAAGAAGAAGAGGAAGAGGAAGAAAAAGAAGAAGAAGGGGAAGAAAAAGAAGAAGAAGAGGAAGAGGAAGAGGAAGAGGAAGAGGAAGAGGAAGAGGAAGAAGAAGGAGGACAGGACACGCTCAGATTCCTCCATCTTGCTTCTTGAACCCCCATTCTAAATCCCCAAAATTCTACTTTTTCACCCTGTGACAAATTCACTGTCATTCTACTCAAACTCTTGTGGCTTGTAACTCTTCACACAAAGTTGGGAATTGTTTCCATGGGCTGAAATCAAAGGTTCAGGTGTTTGTGACTCCGTGCCAAGGTCTCTGAGCCCCCTGCCAGGGTCTGGAATCACCCAGGGCAGCCAGAGGAATTTCCTGGGTTCTGACATCCTCCCACTGTCTCAGGCTGCTCCAACCTGGCCTTGGACACTTCCAGGGATGGGGCACATCCATTTCTGCACCATCCCTCAGAATAATTTGCATTATTTGGGTCGCCCAGGGAATGTTTTCAAGAGGTGAACCTGGGTTTGGGATTCCCTGCCTGAACTGTTGATGGCCTGGGGACACTCACAAGCAGTAAGGGAGCAGCTTCAGCTCCACCAGGGCAAAGGGGGACAGTGCTGAGCTGCTGCAGGTGACACAAGAGGTACAGGCCACTCCATCCTGGCTGGAACCCGCCCTGCTTGATCCCCTCCCTCTGCTCACAATATTGATTTTTCTAACACACATCCAGGGGCTTGATTATTCTCTGCATTAAGGCAGAAAGTAGCAAAAGGGACACAAAGGGAATGGTGGAATCTGGCAGCACCCCCTGTGCCTGGAAATAAGAGTTTGGGGAGCAGGATGCCTTCAGGAATGCCTTTCTTTTCCTTTGCGTACCAAAGATCCATCCTCACCCTGAGTCCCATGGGGGTTCCACACTGCAGGGCTGGCTGCAGACACCCATCCTCCTCCCCGTGCTCATGGCACACAGCAAAGGATTTTCCACTCAAAAAAACGTGAGGAGGAATATTAACAGCCCACAGTTACAAGGCTTGTTTTTCTGGGATCTAAGGCACAGTGGTTTTTACAAGCTGAGGTACATTCCTTTATTAATACACGGCATAAGAAATGATAGCATTAATAATTAAATCTTGAGCTCAGGTTGCTGTAGGGCAGATTAGCATAAATCTATTGGCATGAAACAAGGTATTTCAGTTTGCAGGAGCTGAGAAAATATCCCAGAAAATATCCTGAATCCCTGAATCCCTGACCAACATGCTGGGAATGCTCCTCTCTAGTGTCTCTATTCCTCATTTCTCACCCTTTCAAGCCCAATCTCGGCTACAGATAAAACAGATTAGCACAGAAGACTCTATCTTTGCATGTTCTGAATAATGAATGGCTGCTCTGACATGCATGAATGCAACCAGGACTCAATTTAAAGACAAATGGTGAATAAAAATCCAGGCAAAGCCGAGCTTGCAGTGCTGGCTGCTGAGAGCAGCTGCACTGATCTTCAGGAGGACTCTGCAGATTTGCAGAATAAAGTCTCCCAGCAGCTCTGCTGGGATATAAGTGACACTTCAGCCTTGATGAGCTCTTGGTGCAGTTCATTCCACCCAGAATGAGCAGGGAATGCAGCTTTGTACCTGAGAGGCTTTGCCCTTCACAGCTCAATGATTCTCGTGTTTAAATTCCCTGAAACTTATGGAGAAGCTGTCATACAACAGGTGATGTTCTGTGTGAGGTCACTGGAAAATAGCAGGAAATACATTAAATCCACCCTGCTCTACCTTTCCTAAAAGGCTGATATTAAATAAACATTTGTGCCAGAAAAACCCAATTAGCACTGCAATTACTGACAGGCACATTAATTCATACACGTTAATAAGTCCTTCCCCTTTCTTTGGGAAGCACCTCAGCACTTTTGTGGTATCTATTAAGATGTCCCCCAATCTTTACTGACTTTTATTCCTTCCTTGAGAAAGCTTTTTTGTGATATATTTGCCCTTCTGACTCCTAGAGATGAATTCTCATTGTCTTTTGGAGCCTCCCATGCAGTCTGTGCTCAACACATCTCTAATTTACCTCTGCTAAATCTCTACTACATAAATGCTGCTTTGTTTTAATCAACCAGTGGTAATAGCCTGGCCCAGAGGTAGCTGCAATGCAGCTGTCCAATTTAATCTCTGTATTAGCCAGATTAGACAAGGATAAATATCCTGTCCCTGTGATCCATGTCTCAGACAGACTTGGCTCCAGGGAATCTCAAGGAACCAGGAATCAGCGTGTTCTGCCAGGCCTGAGAACCACCTGTGTCTGCTGCTGCTTCCATGTAATGAAAGGACAAATAACAGTGCCAGGCATGCCCTGAAGGCCGGGTTGGATGGAGCTTGGAGCAACCCGGGACAGTGGGAGGTGTTCCTGCCCATGGCAGGGTGGGACTGGATGGGCTTTAAGGTGCCTCCCAACCCAAACCATTCCATGATTCCATGATGCTGTAATTACCTAGTTATTAGGGACCACTTGTAACAAAGGACATGGGGAGGATGCAGGGGCTCAAAGAGCACTCATACCTTGTGCTAACTGCAAACTGAAGGAAAAAAAATATTCTATTTACACATTTGGGGGTTCTGAGCTGCAGCCAGGGATGGGTGTCCCACAGCCTCAGCCACAGCCTCGGGCTTGCAGCACATTCCCGAAGCTTCTGCCAGGGCAGCTGTGAAGAGGCAGAGCAGGGGTGTCAAACACAGCCGGGGGGTGCAGATACACCTGAGGGGAGCTGGATCGGAAAGGGCAGAGGTGGGCACGAAGGGGGGCCGGGAGGTGGCCCAGGGCGGCCCGAGGAGGGCTGAGACAGGGCTGAGCCGGTGAGGCGGGGCCGAGCCGGGGCTGTTCCAGAGCGGGCCGGGCACAGGCATCCCTTCACGGCAGTGAAGCCCGGAGATGGCCGGAGCTGTCCAGGCATCCCTTCCCTGCTGTCACGCCTGGAGTTGTGCAGACATCCCTGCAGTGACGCCCGGAGCTGTCCAGCCATCCCTGCCGTGATGCCCGGAGCTGTCCAGCCATCCCTGCCGTGACACCCGGAGTGTCCGGGCATCCCTTCACTGCGGTCACGCCCGGAGCTGGCGTGGTCCGGCCCGGTGCCGCTGAGGCATCGCAGCAGCGAGGGAGGGCATGAATGGCTGGATCGCTCCGGGCATCCCCTCCCCGCGGCGGAGCCTGGACCACTCCGGGCGTCGCCTCCCCCGGCGATGTCGCCGCGCCCCGCCCCGTCCCCGCTCCGCCCGCCCTCCCCGCGCATAAATACCGGGCTGCGGGCGGCGCCCGCCGCAGAGCCGTCGCCGGAGCCGCCGCAGCCATGAGCTCGTACGGCTACGACCCGTTCTTCCCGTCCTACAAGCGGCGCTACGCGGACAGCCCGCGCATCCATGTGTCGGTGCGCAGCGGCGGCGGCTTCGGCTCGGCGCGCTCCGCGTACTCCAGCCTGTCCGCGCCCGTGTCCTCCGTGTCCGTGCGCCGCAGCTACGCCACCTCCAGCGCCTCCAGCTCGCTGCTGCACTCGGTGGACAGCCTGGACCTGAGCCAGGTGGCCGCCATCAGCAACGACCTCAAGTCCATCCGCAGCCAGGAGCGAGCGCAGCTGCAGGACCTCAACGACCGCTTCGCCTGCTTCATCGAGCGCGTCCACGAGCTGGAGCAGCAGAACAAGGTGCTGGAGGCCGAGCTGCTGGTGCTGCGGCAGAAGCACGCCGAGCCCTCCCGCTTCCGAGCGCTGTACGAGCAGGAGATCCGCGAGCTGCGCCTGGCCGCCGAGGAGGCGACGAGCGAGAAGCAGGCGCTGCAGGGCGAGCGGGAGAGCCTGGAGGAGACGCTGCGCGGGCTGCAGGCGCGCTACGAGGAGGAGGTGCTGAGCCGCGAGGACGCGGAGGCGCGGCTGCTCGAGGTGCGCAAGGGCGCGGACGAGGCGGCGCTGGCGCGGGCGGAGCTGGAGAAGCGCGTGGACAGCCTGCTGGACGAGCTGGCCTTCCTCAAGAAGGTGCACGAGGAGGAGCTGGCCGAGCTGCAGGCGCAGATCCAGTACGCGCACCTGTCCGTGGAGATGGACGTGTCGGCCAAGCCCGACCTGTCGGCCGCGCTGCGCGACATCCGCGCGCAGTACGAGAAGCTGGCGGCGCGCAACATGCAGAACGCCGAGGAGTGGTTCCGCAGCCGCTTCACCGTGCTCAGCGAGAGCGCCGCCAAGAACACGGACGCCGTGCGAGCCGCCAAGGACGAGGTGTCCGAGAGCCGCCGCCTGCTCAAAGCCAAGACGCTGGAGATCGAGGCCACCCGCGGCATGAACGAGGCGCTGGAGAAGCAGCTGCAGGAGCTGGAAGAGAAGCAGAGCGCGGATATCTCCGCCCTGCAGGTGAGGGGTGCGGGCTGGAAGGGTCCCGCGGGGGAGGAGGGTCGGGGTCCTTCAGGGGATGATGGGCAGGGTTCTGCGGGTCGGGAGAAATTGGGGTTTGAAGGGTTCTGTAAATGTAGGGATGGTGGGGTTTGGAAGGTTGTGAAGATGAAGGGATGATGGGGTTTGAAGGGTTCTGCAGGTCGGGAGAAATTGGGGTTTGAAGGGTTCTGAAGATGCAGGGATAACGGGGTTTGGAAGGTTCTGAAGATGCGGGGATGATGGGGTTTGGAAGGTTCTGAAGATGCGGGGATGATGGGGTTTGAAGGGCTCTGCAGGTCAGGAGAAGTTGGGGCTTGAAGGGTCCAGAAGATGTGGGGATGGTGGGGTTTGAAGGGTTCTTCAGGTGAGGAATGATGGGGTTTGAAGGGCACTGCAGGCAACAGGGGTCAGGTTTTACAGGGTTCTGCAGGTGAGGGATTTCAGGGTTTTCTGGGCTCTGCAGGTGAAGGGATGGACAATGGGGTGTGAAGGCTTCTGCAAGGTGAGGGGGGTCAGGGTTTGCTGGGTTCTACAGGTGAGAGGAGTTGGGGTCTGCAGTCTCCCAGATGAGGGGATCAGGTTTGGGGGGTTGTCGGTGGCATCACTCCTGGTTTGTGCTGTGCCCGTGCTGCAGATAAGGCATCCTGCAATCACACTGCAGAATGCCACAGAGCTCTAGAGCACGATGTGGTGTGGAAATCCAGACCCAAATCAGGATCTGAATTACCAAAATCTTACCAGGGACACTGCTTATCTAAAATATGAGATGTTATAAAATCAGAATGCAAAATGCCCCTGATAAAGCCCAATATCCATGTGTCCATGTACTGATTCAGCCTGAGCTACACGAAAAAATCATGGAATATCCTGAGTTGGAAAGGACCCACAAGGATCATCAATGGATATCCCTAAGTTAAAATTAGAAAAAGCTCATAGAGGCCAAAATCAAAATGAAACAATACACAGATTTCATGGATGCTTTAGCACTTGGGTACCAGAAAATTGGGCTCTGTGTTAAATAGGACTGGAATAATGTGGAGCAGAAAACATGCCAGGAATGATGCTTTTTGGCTGAGGGTGGAGTGCGAGCTGTGCAGTTTCTGTCTGCTAGAGCAGGATGAAATTAAAAGGATTGGAGAAATTCCTTGTGATTATTGCTAGACTTGAGAACAGAATTTTATGCTGTCAATATTGTTCCATCCAACAGGATACAATCAACAAATTGGAGAATGAGCTGAGAACCACAAAGAGTGAGATGGCTCGGTACTTGAAGGAATATCAGGACCTGCTCAATGTGAAAATGGCCCTGGACATCGAAATTGCAGCTTATAGGTATGGTGGGCGATGTTCTAAAGAGCCAGAGCTCAGAGCAGTTCCCATTCTCTTCAGGAGAATTCAGGGTATTTAGCATTCCCCCAGCAGAAATTTTCAGGGATCTGTGGCAGAGTTTAATCAGCTCCTCTCTATGTGCACACAGGATTTTTAGTTTGGCAATAAATGATCTCAGTTCTCCATCCTGACAGATGTTCTGTACTTGGGGAAGAGATTTTATATCAGTGGAATTCCTCAATACCAATGGCTCATTCTCAAAACGGCAAATCCCTCAAATGCCCTCAAGAACAGGGATTTTTTCTAACTTGTAAATCTACAAATTAAATATTTTCCAGTAGAATTGCTGCTAAATAACTGTGATATTTAATCTCTGATACTGAACAGCATTTCAGTGGAAGCCACAAGGGGGAATACTGAGAGAGCAGCTCCAAGCCTTGTCTGACAGCTCAGCAGCAAATTGTTGCAGCTGCAGGGTGGCAAAATGCACCTCTAGTTCCACTTGCCAGGGGGACCTGGTTCTAGAGAGGTTTTAAGGAAAGGTATTTTAAGGAAAGGTGTTAATTCATGAAAAATCATTTCTGAATAAATGATTCCAAGCGAACAGGGTGGCACTGGCACAATGTGCTTTAACAACCACACGTGCAGCCTGCAGGGCTCCTGCTGCAGCACAAGCAGCTCATTTCCCCCTGCTTTTATTTCTCCCTGCCAGGAAACTGCTGGAGGGGGAGGAGACCCGGCTGAGCTTCACCAGCGTGGGCAGCATCACCAGTGGGTACAGCCAGAGCGCCCCCAGCTTCGGCAGGTCTGCCTACAGCGGCCTCCAGGCCAGCTCCTACCTGATGAGCGCCCGCTCCTTCCCCACCTACTACTCCAGCCACGTGCAGGAGGAGCAGATTGAGATCGAGGAAACCATCGAGGCTGCTAAAGCAGGAGAGGCCAAGGCAGCCCCTGCAGAAGAGGGTGAGGAGGAGGAGAAGGAGGAAGGAGAGGAGGAAGCAGGGGAAGAGGCTGAAGAAGAGGAGGAAGGTACTTAGAGTTGCTTTTAAATCCCTTTTATTCATGCGGCACTGTGCTCCTATGGGATAAACCCCAGAAATCCCAATGATTAAATCTAATGATTAAAGCTCTTTCCCTTTCTGCTCCTATGAGCCAAAGGATGGTGGGGTTAAGCACATGGAATTTCTGAATATTGAATGGGAGATAAGGTCAAGTGTTCAAATCAGGCAGATTATAGGTTTCCAAAACCCCCAGTGATAATGCTCAGGTGTTACAGGCATCCTCAGAAAGAAGGACCAAGGACATCCTGAGCTAAATATGAATTCCCAAAGGGCAGCCTGAGATAATGGGAACATCAGCTGATGTGTGGGGCTGGAATTACTGGGTTCAGGGCATGGCACCGTCACTGCTCTGCCAGGCACTGGTGGCCATTGAACTGTGAGGGGTTCGTTACTGTAAAGTTAATTATAGTGAAATTACAGCTAATTAAAGAGCCAATTGGAGAGCAGTGAAAGATAATTCAGGTCTTTGGATAAGGCTCTAAACACTGAGTCCAGAACTGATATTTTTCCAGGCCATGATTTGTTTTTATTAAATGTTTCACTCCCCCTGAAATCCAGGAGAAGCTGCTTGTGCAGTTCTGCTGTAGCTGCCAAAATGTGTGGGCTTGAATGGGATTCCCACTGAACTGGCCTCAGGAATTGTTCCTGGATGTGAAATATCTTTGTGTCCTTCAAAGGTGCCAAGGAGGAATCAGAAGAAGCCAAAGAGGGTGAGGAAGAGGAAGGAGAAGGGGAAGAAACAGCAGCAGAAGAAGGGGAGGAGTCCCAGGAAGCTGCTGAGGAAGGTGGTGAGGAGGAGAAGGAGGAGAAGGAAGAGAAGGAAGCAGCAGGAAAGGAGGAGAGCGAAGGCAAGAAGAAGGCTTGATCTGAGGGCAGCTTTCCATCAGAACCACGACTGACTGAGCTCCAGCTGCAGTCTCACCTATTTAATTCAGTGCCCACTGAGTTCCAGTCCATGATTATGATGTTTCTCCCTGTGCAGAGTCTGAGTTTGCTTGCAGAGCACCCAAGGCTTGCTCCCCGAGTGCCGCATGGTTCCACGTATGAGTTCAGGGCTTCTGTCCTTCCTGGGTGACCCAGAACCTTAACATTTCAAATGGGGGGGAAAGAAGTGCTGGGAATGAAAGGTTACCTTTAACTTGCATTTAAACTAATTCTGGAAACGGTGGGTGGGGGAAGTGATGGAGGCTTCATTAAGTACGTGCAATAAAGCTGTCAATAAAGTTCAGAAATGCTTACACGGATTCCTCGTGCATGTCCTCTGTCACTGATGCCCTTAAAAGGTTGATAAAGGGCTTTATCCCACTCTTCTTGTGAATGAGAAGTGGGGAAAATCTCTTGGGTGTAAAATTTCACACATTTTATACCAATACCCTGGGGTGTGGTGGTGCCTGGGATGGGTCTCACTGGCTGAGGGTGCAACAAGCACGAACTCCCTTCTGAAAAATGGGAATTTTATCAAACCAACACAGAGGGGAAAGGCAAATGTGGCTGTTAAATTGTGGCAGGATTGTTCAGTGTCTGCAGGGTCACTGAGGAGAGCGAAGAACAATTTAGGATGTAGGTGAGGCTTGGAGCAAAGACTCTTCAAAAATCACATTAAAATCAGAACACGATGAGCAGTGAGAAGGGTGGATGGTGCAGGGGAAGGAGCTGCCTCTCTCCCCCAGGTGCTGTCTGAGCTCAGCCCTGCCTCATTTTCTTCTGAGAACTTCCCAGGGCCTTTTGAAGTTTAGGCTGAGCTAAAAAAGGCACAAAAAGGAGCATTTCAAAGCAGCACAGCCTGGCAGTTCCACAAGCCATGTCCTGTGCTCTGAGCCTGTCAATGTTCAATTGCCTGAGGCTGATAGAGGAAATTAAACCTTGTAAGGACAAGCACTGGGCCAATGCTGCCAATGAAACCAGTTTAAAGACACAAAACCCATGGAAATTTGAGTTAAAACAACCGTTAATGGCTGCACTAAACCTTACAGAAAGGTTTTCTGGATGGGTTTTTGCACAGGATTTTGGGGTAATTTGATTTTATGCACTGGTGCTGTGGTATCAGCTGGTTTGCATTGGTTCTCCTCAATGGCTTTGTCCAGAGAGAAAGGAAATCTCTTTTTTTATACAAGTCTTTGGGGGGTACCAAAAGCATCTCCCTGTATAAAGTGTGATAAAAAAAGATTACCATGGATGAAGCAAGCACTTCAGATTATTATTTTCTTCCACATTCCCAAGAAAAGGAGCAAGAGAAAGAAAAAGAAGCTTGGTCATACCATTCAGAAAAGCAGTAATGCCAGTAACTCACAGTTCCAGTATCATTTCCAATCATTTTTTCCCCTACTTTCCTAGGAGTTTGACCCTTTTGAGAACCAGAAGTAAAATAATTTTCACTTTCTTCAGCAACACCTCTTAAATATTTATTTTCACGTTTCCCTCCTGCTTTTAATGGAGATTTTTCTCCCTGTGTTTAAACATTTCTTTTTTACATTTCCCTCCTCTTTCAATGGAGATTTTTCTCCCTGTGTTTAAACATTTCATTTTTACATTTCCCTCCTCTTTCAATGGAGATTTTTCTCCCTGTGTTTAAATATTTCTTTTTTACATTTCCCTCCTCTTTCAATGGAGATTTTTCTCCCTGTGTTTAAACATTTCATTTTTACATTTCCCTCCTCTTTCAATGGAGATTTTTCTCCCTGTGTTTAAATATTTCCTTTTACATTTCCCTCCTCTTTTAACGGAGATTTTTCTCCCCGTGTTTATGCAGAGCCATTGCTACAAAGCAGATTTTATTTTCCCTCTGCAGGACAGGGGTGAGGAGAACCTGGGGACCTTGAAGTGCTCTTCACAGAGCATTCAATATTTCTTTTTTACATTTCCCTCCTCTTTCAATGGAGATTTTTCTCCCTGTGTTTAAACATTTCTTTTTACATTTCCCTCCTCTTTTAACGGAGATTTTTCTTTTTTACATTTCCCTCCTCTTTTAATGGAGATTTTTCTCCCTGTGTTTAAATACTTCTATTTACATTTCCCTCCCCTTTTACCTGATATTTTCCCCCCTGTGTTTATGCAGAGCCATTGCTACAAAGCAGATTTTATTTTCCCTTTGTGGGAAGGGGGTGAGGAGCACTGGGGGAACCTGCAGGGTTGTTCATGATTCTGATTATGATTGCTACAAAGCAGATTTTATTTTCTCTCTGTGGGAAGGGGGCGAGGAGCACTGGGGGACCCTGCAGGGCTCTCACAGAGATCTCTCAGGGCTGTGAGGGATGGAGGGAGCTGCTCTGGGGTGTGACAGCCCCAGCTGCCCCAGCAGACTGTTGGGGCTGCTGCTCGGAGATAAGGAATGGGAGCTGCTTCTCAGAAACGGGAGCTGCTTCTGGGAACTGCCCCAGTGCACTCAGCTGGCTGCTCCTGAGGAGGGAAATGCTGTTCCAGCCCTGGGCAGAGCCCAGCAGGAGCATCAGAGGCAGAGCAGAGCTGGACAGCTCGGCTGGAGAGAGCACTGACCAGGGGTGGAGGGACGGGACAGGGGCTTCAAATGGCTTCAAACTGGCAGGGAGGAGCTTTAGATGGGATATGGGGAGGGAATTCCTTATTCAGAGGGTCTTGAGGGGATGAGATGGAATTCCCAGAGAAGCTGGGGCTGCCCCTGGATCCCTGGCAGTGCCCAGGGCCAGGCTGGACAGGGCTTGGAGCAGCCTGGGACAGTGGGAGGGGTCCCTGCCATGGGCAGGTGGGACTGGAGGGGCTTTAAGGTCCCTTCCAACCAAACCATTCCATGATTTATCAAACCATGCCTTTCTCCAAGCACTCTGAGCTCCTTTAACTCTACAAACCCCAAATTTTCATCTCCTTTCACAATGCTTTTTTGCTGACTAACTCTTCCTTCCCTCAGCCCTTTGCATCCCTCTTGCTTTTGGGAAGTGAAGCTCCCTGTGCACCCGGGGCTGTTTCAGAGCAGCACACACAGAGCTGCAGCAGCTCTGCCCTCCCTGTGCACCCAGGGCAGCTCCAGAGCAGCCCCCAGATCTGCAGCAGCTCTCTCCTCTCTCCTGCAGCCGTTCCCAGGCTGGTCCCTGCTCCCTGGGTTATTTTTAATGCCTTGCAGCTCCGCAGGCTGAGTCAGCCGAGCAGGAGCTGCAGCAGGGCTGGCTCTGCAGGGGGACCAGGCTGGGTTCCCCACTCCTGCCCTCTGCCCAGCCCGGTGGGGAGCCTGGGCCGGGCTCCTGTGCCCGAGCAGCTCCAGGGCTGGGGATGGATCCTGCTGCCAGCACTCCTTACCTGGGAGAACCCAGGGCTGCCTTTGACGCAATGCAGTAAAAGCTGGCACAGGGAGCCTTAGGAGAAACTTTCACCCCAGTTGCAGCTGCAAGTGAAGCCAGAAGTGTCCTGGGGGTCTTTCCTGCTCTTTGGGGCTGGATCGGGCTGAGATCTCACCCCAGGGAAGTGCTGGGTGCTTTCCCTGAGGTGCACACACAGCCCCTCACACCCCCTCTCCCCTCACAGGGGAACGCCTGTACAGAACACCCACAGCCCAGAAATTCACCTTTAATAACTCAACAATTAACAGCCCATCATTTCCTGCCACCCAGATTAGTTAGGGATGCTTTAATCCTGAAAAAGCAGCAATAAAGCCCGAGTGTGGATGGGGAGAGCACAAACCCCGATGACTGGAGAAAATTCTGGTGCCTGACTCAGCTCCCTGACAAATGCATCCTGTTTGTTTTGTAATGCTTCTCAGCTTGTTCCCACCTGGAATTTTGTTCTGGGATGCTGAAAAATAACTCTGGCATCTCCACAAGCCAGCACAGGAAAAAGATCCTGGTTTAGAGCCCTCCAGCTCTTGAAGCCATGGTGGTCTAAATATCCCACCTTAAAAGAGATGCAGAAATCTTCACTGTAAATTCCTTTAATTATTATTTTTCCCTGCATGGATTTTTTTCCTATTGTTTAATGAACTTCTCTGTCTGAAAATAATTATTCCCATCACTGGTTCTGTGCAGTCTGGAGGAGTAATTGGTGCAGAACAGGCAAATAACATCCTATTTATGCCTCTCTGCCCGGGAATGGGGCTCTCCTTTGAAACTGTTTGATTGCAGATGTCAGTAGACAAAACCTCTTGGCACCATTAAATATTAATCAGTTCTTACAATTTTATAAACATTTAGAAATGTGTTAACCACTTGCTTGTTCCTCTTAGGACTTGCTGGGAACATCTGCAGTGGGAAATGGGCTAAACACACAAATCCAATGTGTTGGAGCAGGGGGAAAACACACTTGTGGGTAATAACTGAAAGCTGTGAGGGTGAAAGGGGTGGAATGAGGATGTTGTGGAACACATAATTCCACATTAAATATTGGTCTCTGGTTTAGTGCCGGTGTTCTCTTGGAAACTGTTTAAATCTAAGGGGAAAACACCTTTGATTCTCACAAGCCTTTGGGCACTTTGTGCTTTTACACAATTTGATGTAGATACCAAAAAACAGGGGAATACTACACTCCTTGTTCCTAAAGGTAAAGTTATTTTTGTGTCACACCCACACAGGACTATGGAGAAGCTCCTGTTTAATTTGTTAACTCTGCTTTAATTAAACATCACTCAGCAGCCAAGCTGTGGAGCACAGATTCCCATTATTGATAGCAGCAGGAAAACTTCCATTGCTTTGCTCCACAGACACCCAGATTCACTTGGAAGCTTTATCTGCTATAGGCTCTCCACCACTTCTCCAGTGAAGAATGTGCTGAACACTTTCAATTAAAAACTCCTTGATCTTCAATTATTGATGGGGTGAAGGCACGTGGAAATTCTAGATTTTGATCAGACCCTCAGTCAGGCAACAGATTTCAGGGTAGTCCACGGCCTGAATCCAGGCATGAAAATTATTTGCATTTCTTTGTGAGTTGTGGGAGGTGGGGCAGCAGCTGCACTCTTCATTTTCCTTTTGAAATGGGAAGCAAAACCAAAATTAATCCTATAATGACCAATTAATTCTCACATTGGAGTTGGGGCTTTATCTTCTCCCCTTTTTTCCTTTGTTTCCATTTATTTTTCCACGTAGAGCAATTTTTGATTGGCTTTGTTCTTAACAAAAGAACAAATTAACCCCCTTGGGTTAATTTTTGGTTTTAGAATTTTGTGTTTAGAGGCAAATTAAACTTTTTGATCATTGGACCCAGAGAATAAATAAGGAGGTTCCAATAAAATTAAGGCAAGAGGGGGTAAAATAACCAGTGCCAAGCCTGTTCTGAGGGCTTGGTTGAGTCCCTTAATGGGTTTTTGCTCAGCTGAGTGACAAACTGGTGCCACAGAAGATGCCACACCCAGCCTCTCTCCCCAGGAAAATCCAGGAATCATTTGGAAATTGGCTCTCTGTGTGTGGATGTTGGGGTGTAAGGAGGACAACAACACTTGCAGCAGATTTTAACATTTTTTGGCTCAGCACAAACAGGACTGGGGGCTTAGAGTCTTCCCCTTCCTAAAAAAAAACAATTGCAACCCCTCTAAGCACCTCAAGGCCAGGCAGAGGTGTTCTATGGATTCCTCTTTCCTCTAGAAAATTTGGGATGTAGCTCTTATTTTCCTAATTGAGCCTTTGTGTTGTTAGAGGAAATTTGTCCATCATATCCAATTCCCAAGGCACAGAACATCCTGAGCTGAATGGGACCCCCAAGGACAATCAAAGCCCAACTCTAGACAAAAGAGAACACCAAGGAAAAGAACCTCAACCAATTACCAACCCATGCAGCTGCATTCCCATTCAGGAGAGAGCACCCAGCTTAGGGAGGGGTTTAAACTGGGAAAAACTCATCAGAACAAGTCATGTTTTCATATTGACCTTTATTGAGCAAGAACTGCTGTGACTGTTTTACATCAAACAACAAAAGGTTGCGTACTGTGCATGTCAACAAGGTTCTCCCAGGAGCAAAAGTCCACCCTAATTGCACCAGTGAGGTAAACATAATTAGTTATAAGTAGCTTTTTTTTATTTTTTAAGGCTAGGAGAGTTCTGGTTCTCATGAATACTCTATGACTGTTTTCAGTTTGGTTTTGGCTCAGTTGGTTCTTTGCATAATACATCTGAACTCGCTCCTCAGATATGTCCCTCCAACAGCTCAGGAAATTCAGAAAAGCTTCCTCTGCACATTTCATCTCATGCACTAGTAGTAGTAGTATTTTTTTGTAGATCCCCAAGCTCTGTGGAGGGAGTACATCTTGAGCCTGCATGCATTCCCCCCCCCTTCCCTATATTGCACGAAAAAGTAAAATACTGTGTGTCTGGAGCCTCCGTGAGAGAACCCGATCTGCTTTGAAGCCGTCACCCACATGCATTTTGCAGCTGTCTATGGCTTAACCTTTTGCACCGACCCAAGCTCTTGAATTGGTTTGAATTTTAGCTATGGTTGTTTTTATTCGCTCTCTTTAATCTCCTTTACTACAGCATGTGAAGTGACTTTCTCCACTTTCTTGGTGGACACCAACTTCTCCTCAAAGCTCTCTTCGTGCTCCTCCACCTTCTGAGTGACGGTCACCGACTTCGTGATGAACGTGGTGCCGCTGTCCCCGCCCTCCCCGGTGATTTTCTCTGCCTTTTTGGTTACTACGATTTTCTCAGCCTTGTCATCCACAGGGCTCACGTCGAGGCCGTTAGTGACCACTCCCTTGTCTTCCTCCTCCTTCTCCTTGGACTCCTCCTCCTTCTTCTCCTCCACCTCCCCGTTGACCGCGATGTCTTCTTTCCTGGACTCCTTCTCGGCCTCGGCGCTCACTTTCGTGACCTTGGTGACAGTGATGGTCTCTTCCACCACAGCCTTGGCATCCTTGCCTGGGGAGGGAGGTTTCTCCGGGGACCGCGGCTTCTCGGGGCTTGCGGCTTTCTCAGGGGTGCGCGGCTTCTCGGGGCTGGCCGGCTTCTCGGGGGAGCGCGCCTTCTCCGGGGGTGCCAGCTTCTCCGGGGGTGCCAGCTTCTCCGGGGGTGCCAGCTTCTCCGGGGCCACGGCCTTCTCGGGGCTGGCAGCTTTCTCGGGGGTCGCAGCCTTTTCTGGGGTGGCAGGTTTCTCCGGGGTCACAGCCTTCTCGGGGGTGGCAGGTTTCTCCGGGGAGGTCACCTTTGGTGTGGCAGGTTTCTCTGGAGATGCAGCTTTCTCCTCCTCCTTGGCCGCCTTCTCCACTTTCTCCACCTTCTGTTCCTTCGCTGCTTCCGCGGCTTTTTCTTTGGGGGCAGCCTTGGCCGGCTCTGTTACAGGGGATTTGGGGGGGGACTTTACGGGAGGTGTTTTGACCTTCTCTGCCTTTGCTGGTACCTCTTCAGCTTTGCCCTTGGCCTCAGGTTTTTCCTCCTCTTCCTCAGCTTCCTCCCCTTCTTCCTTTTCCTCGATTTCTTCTTTTTCAGAGCCACCTTCTTCTGCAGCGTCAGATTTTGCAGCTTCTTCTTCCTCCTCTGCTTCCTCTTCCTCCTTCTCTTCCTCCTCGGCTGCAGCTTCTTGTTCTGCAGGAGCTTCTTCCTCTGCAGCTTCTTCTGCTTTTTCTTCCTCCTGTTCCTCTTGCTGTGCCTTGGCTGCCATTTCTTCTGCGATGGCTGCCAGGGCATCTTCCATTTCAGACTTCTCATCCTCCACCTTCGTCTCTTCAATGATTTCTTCTACAAACTTGTGCTGGACCTTCAGCTTTGGTGGTTCGATTTTTGTTTTCTGGATTTTGGTGGATGCTATTGTGACAGATGGTTGTCTGTGTGTGAATATGGGACCAGTAATGCTTCCAGAGAAGGCACTGAATCTTGTCTCCTCACCCTCCAGCAGCTTCCTAAGGGAATCAGGAGGAGAGAAAAAAAGAAAATGAGCATAAAAAACCAAAATAAGGGACAGCTATGGGAATAATTTTGTCTGTCCCATCCTTGGAAGTGTCCAAGGCCAGGCTGGACGGGGCTTGGAGCAGCCTGGGATCGTGGAAGGTGTCCCCGCTTTGGGATGGGCTTTAAGGTCTCTTCCATCCCAAACCATTCCAGGATTCTATAACATTTCCCTGCTGTACTATTCCCCTGCCAGCAGGATGGGACCAGTTTGCTGTGGAATGTGCTGGAACTGTCCAGGGCCATCCCCTGCTCACAGCCCCAGCCCAGCTTTCCTTGAATCTGCTCTTTTTGCAAACTCACATTCAGCAGGTTTTAGCTTGGTATTGCTTATGACTAGTGTGATTCCTTCAGTGATCAGTTAAAATTCATCTTTACTGTCAGAAAGCTTCATTGTGGTGTAAATCAGCAGGGATTAGGACAAACTAGGTAATTTAATAGGATTCATTATGACTTAGGCAAACAGAACTTGACACAGCCAACAGACCCAAATCAAATATTGTGTCTGAGACAGTCACAGCTGATTAGAGCACGTGTTCTAATTTCATAATTTGGGCATCCACCTTTTCTTTGTGGGAATATGAGAACTTGAGGCTTCAGCTGACTTTGGCAGCAGGCAGCTACAGCCCCTGGCATGTCTGTGTGTCTGAGCAACCTCAGAAATTTCAACAGATCTCGAGATGGGGGTGGGTTTTTGTTGTTTTTACTTTTCTTCTGTTCAAATGTTTTTCATCTAAGCCTGTGACCCAGAAAAATCAGGAGCTCTCCAGTGAGAGTTCTGAAGTGATACAGAGGAGACTAAAAAAACCTGCCAGGTGATGGCAACAGCAAGCAGCGCTCAGCTCGAGATTAGAGCAGATGCCTCTGAAGGAAAGTTGAGCAAGAAAAGTAAAAGTGTTTGTGACAGACAGATCAGCACTCACTGCCTCAAACCATGATCAAGCAAATTCACTGTCTCTCGCAGGCGATAAAAGGGAGCTCTGGTGACAAGCCCTGCATGCCTGGCATCTGCAAAGCAGACGGGAATTAAAAATAACCTCGTCTTTCGCTGCATCTGCTGCTCTGCAGCCAAGGACAGGATGCGGCACGGGAGCCGGCACTGAGTCACGCTGTGCCGTGCCCGGGGGCTCGCTGGCAGCTCTGCTGATCCCTAATGACCTTCTGGGCTCTCTAATGGCTGCAGGGATGCAGCCGAGCTCTCATTTCACCCGTGTTCACTGCCTGCAGATATTGCTTAGCTGTGGTAAAGCTTCCTGAGCCAGCAGCATCCGCAGTGCTATTAATATTCCAGACGCGTCTGCAAAGATCCCACTGTACCTGTATGCAGCAATTTCGATGTCCAGGGCCATCTTGACATTGAGGAGGTCCTGGTACTCCCGCAAGTGACGAGCCATTTCCCACTTGGTTCCTCTGAGCTCGTTTTCCAGCTGGTGAATCGTGTCCTGCAAGGGAGTCGCAGAAAACCCCTGTGACACAGGCAGAGCCGCGCGCGGGGACAGAGCGGGCACAACTTCTCTGAGGGCACTTTGAGAAACTCTTCCCGCCGCTCGGGGAGGCAGGGCTGCCACCAGAGCAGGACCCGCCAGCTCCCACCGCATCGTCCCCCCGACCTCCGCATCCCTGCATCCCGCGCTGCGGAGCCGGCACAGGGCGCGTCCCGCATCCCTCCCGCATCTCCTGCTCCCGGAGCCGGCACCGGGCACCTCCCGCACCCTCCTCCCGGATCACCGGGCACCTCCCACATTTCCTCCTCCCGCCACACCGGGCACCTCCCGCATCCTCGCCCCCGGAGCCGGCACCGATTCCCCCGGCGGGCTCGGGACAGCCCCGCGCCGCCGCCCCGGTACCTGGTAGGTGGTGAGGTCGTTGTTGTGGCGCTCCTCGATGTCGCTGAGCTGCCTCTCCAGCGACTCCTTGGTGCCGCGCACCGACTCGAGCTCGATGCTCTTGGACTGGAGCTGCCGGCGGTACTCGGCGATCTCCTCCTTGGCGGAGCGGATCGCCTCCTTGTTCTGCTCGGCCGCCTCGGTGAGCTTGGCGTAGCGGCACTTGAACCACTCCTCGGCCTGGTGCATGTTGTGGTCGGACTGGCACTCGAGCTGGGCGCGGATCTCCTTCAGCGCCGTCGTCAGGTCCGTCTTCAGGTAGTCCTTCCTCTCCACGGTGGCGTGGGACGCCTGCAGCTGCGCCAGCAGCTCGGCCACCTCCTCCTCGTGGTTGCCCCTGAGGAAGGCCACCTCGTCCTGCAGCGACTGCACCTTCTTGTCCAGCTCGGCGCGCATCAGCGAGGCCTCCTCCATCTCCTTGCGCAGGGCGCGGATCGTCGCCTCCGTCTCGTCGCGCAGCCGCGCCTCATCCTCGAAGCGCTCCCGCAGGCGCTGGATGTCCTCCTCGATGTGCTCCGAGTCCAGCTGGATCTGCGCCTTCTCGTGGCTCACCTGCTCCAGCGCCCCGCGCAGCTCCCGCAGCTCCTGCTCGTAGGCGTCGCTGAGCTGCGCCCGCCCGGCGTGCTTCTGCCGCAGCGCCGCCAGCTCCGCCTCGATCTCCTTGTTCTGCTGCTCCAGGTAATGCACCTTCTCGATGTAGCCGGCGAAGCGGTCGTTGAGCCCCTGCAGCTGCTCCTTCTCGTTGGAGCGGCTCAGCTTGAGCTCGGCCGCGCCGTTGAGCAGCGAGGACTGGCTCACGTCCAGGCTCTCGGCCGAGCTCAGCACCGTGGAGCCGTAGGCGGCCCGCGGGCCGCCCAGGTTGGGGCGCTTGTAGGAGGAGGACACGGTGCTGCCCGAGCCCCGCGACCACGACTGCGAGCGGAAGCCGCTGGACGGGGAGGCGCTGGCGCGGCTGTAGGTGGCGCGGGTCTCGGTCACCCGGCGGTACGAGGGGTTGCCCAGGGGCTCCATGGTGTAGCTCATGGTGGGGCGCTGGGGGCGGCGGTGCGGGGCTGCTCCGGCCGCCGCCGCCCCTTTTATAGCCCCGCCGGGGCGGCCCCGCACACGTGTGCGGGGGGCGGCTCCCCCCGGCCCGGCCCCGGCCCGCCCCGCGCCCCGCCCCGGCTCCCCCTTCCATCCTTCCCTCCTTCCTTCCCTGGCGCCCCTCGCCTTGTCCCGGCCGCCCCTGCCCGGCCCCTGCCCCTCCCCGCTGCCCCTTCCCCATTCCCCATTCCCCGCTCCCCTTGCTGCCCCCGCTCCCTGCCCCCCTCCCCGTTGCCCACCCACTCCCCCCTTGTCTCCGCTGCCCCCATCTCTCTTTTCTCCCTCCCGCTGCCCCCTTCCCTTCCCCGTGTCCCTTCCCCCTTGCCCGGCTTCCTTCCCCCCCTTCCCTCGGCCAGCACCCTCTTTCTTTCCTTCCTTCCATTCTTTCCTTCCTTCCTTTCTTTTTTCCTCCCTTACTTCCCATTCTTCCCTTTCTTTGTCCCTTCCCTTCCTTTTGTTTTTTTGTTGGTTTTTTAATTTTCCCCCTACTCTTGCTTTCCTGCCTTTCATTTCTTTCCCCTATTTTTTCCATTCCTCGTCACTCTTCTCTCCCTTTTCCTCTGTTTTCTCTCCGGCAGCGCCCAGGGCAGAGCGGAGCGCGGTGCCGGCCCCGGGCCGCTGCCGGGGCTGCAGAGCGGGGTAGGGCCGGGGCTGGGAACGGGAGCGGGAACGGGAACGGGAACGGGATGCGGGATCAGCGCCTCCATCACCACGGACAGCTCCGGCCCCGCGGGCTGGGGGTCGGACCGGCCTGCAGCGGGGCTCGGGGGGCATCGGGGGGCACAGGGAGCCGCAGATGGGTGCAGAGGGTTGTTCCCCCATCCCCTGTCCCCCATCCCCAGGCGGGGCTGGCGGTGAAGGTCGCAGCGGGCGGGGGAGGCGCTCGCCGGAGCTCTGCGGCACCGAGCGCTCCCCGCACCGGCCCCGGGGGCTCTGCGGAGGGGCGGGGGGACCCTGGAGCGCTCAGCAAGAGTTTGGGAGACCCCCGGCATCCCAAATCCTTGCTCTTGGTTCTTCCCTTCCTCTCTTTCTTCCTTTCTCTTTTCTCTTCTCTTTTCCTCCCACCCATCCGCTCTGATCTAACGCTTGGTGCATTGCTCAGAATGAATAATAAATTGTTTGAAACCTTGGTAGAAATTACGTTTCTGGGGGGAAAATAGACTTTGTATGGGCTGCATGACAGTGCCTGGCTGCCATCCAGGCTCCGAACCCTCCTGGAGGGATTACAGCTGCGGAGGAAACGGATTAGTAAACTGCAAAGAGAAAATAAAAAAACCATAAAACAACCAAAAAACCCCCAAAACTGATGGTGCTAGAAAAAGCCCTGCCACAGCTCGCGTGGAAAAGCAGAGGGACGCTGAGGGGGGAGAGGTGACTCCTCACTCAGACGGTGCAGAAAGGGCTCTGCTGTGATCACAGCCGGGATTTTTGAGCAGACGAGCCCGTGAAAGGCAAACCCCCCTGCCAAGCCGGTTCCCGGTGGGATGGTGTGGCCGAGCAGCGCTCGGGGACAGGGTTAAACTTCGTCGGGCACACGGAGCCTCGCAGCCCCGGCGGCTCATTAACATGACGCTGTCATAGGACTGCAGCACTGCAGTCAGGCACTGCCCGGGTTTATCCCGGGATTGCTCCGAGCACGGGCAGCTCCAGCCCTGCCTCACCCCCCAGATCATCCCCACAGCACAGGGGCTTTGTGCTAATGAAGCAATCGCGGATTCAAAACCTGCCTCGTTCATTTTGCTGAAAGTTTCTGCCATAGGCACAAACCCCTTTGGATTTCATTGGGAGCGAAAATAAAATTACTGCCTGTCAGAGCATTGCATTTTGTTTCTTTTTAGGGTGAAAGATATGTTATGATCTGGTTTATTAATGGGGTTTTTTCCCCTGATAATAGAGATTGGGAGGGGGAACAGATCGTGGTTTAACCCATAAGGAAAACTCACTGCATAAGGAAACACAGAGTTAACAGAGGTGCAGGGGAGCTTTTATTATCCTTTTAATCTCCTGACAACAAGGACTGGCAGATGGAACTTTGTAATAAAACTCCCTCTCATTAAATACCTCGGTGTTTGAAATCCACTTACCCTGTATGCAAAATAAATTGTTGCTTTATAACCAGGCAGGGCTAAGTTTGATTTATTTATTTAATAGTGATACCAAGCAATGCAAACTTTTATGGAACACAATGCATCCCATGTATATAGGGATTGCTTTAAAAATCAGGTTATTTAGAAGGGGAAAAGTTGGCATTCACGGAGGTGTTTAGTGAAGAAATTCTGAAATAAAATTCATTGTTTTAATTGAAAACAGAGCCTTGCAGTGTGAATTTCTGCTCTCTAATCAGATGCAGGAGGACAGAGCTCCTGCTACATTATCCTGAAGGTGGTTTGAAGGTTAAAGTGAGTCAGGGAAATCAGTCTGAGATGTTCCCTCTTTTTTGATGAGTAATTAAACCCTTTTCCCTTTCTGTCTGGAGATATTGAAATGCAGGCTGATATTTCTGCTGAAGGAGAATTGTTTTTGCCTCAAAGTTGACCAAAGCAGAGCAAAGCTGATGTCTCAGGATTGAGGCAGGAGGAGGGAAGGGGCACTCCCATGCAAAGGGAAAGCAGCAGCATCGATTTTAATCTTGATTGTCCACTACTGACAAACCTGCAGTGAGGGGAGGGGGACACTGAGTCCTGCAGCTTCCTTAAAAAATAAGAGAAAAGGAAAGAAAATACAGAAAGTGGCGTAGCACAACAGCCTGGCTGCTGCCAGGGAAAGATCAAAATACATCCAATGATAATGAATTCATTTGAATATATTAAGAAAGTAATGAATCAGATGGGTGGAATAAAAGAGGGGGTTGGGTGGGGTTTTTTATGTTGGAGAGAGGCAGCAGAATGAAGGCACTGTGCAGGTAATGCAACGTGGTTGGAAATATTACAGATTATTTGTAATAATTAAGATTGGGAGATTAGATTGTAATAATTAAAGGGGATTTGTCTTGATAAGTTTTTAATATAAAGCCTGGTTAAGTTTAAGCAATTCAAGCCTAAATAGATCTTAATGATAACCATGTAAGGAGGGCAAACAGCGACATCAGATGGAATTTTGACAGAGAGGAAAAGGAGTCAGGAAATCAGGATTTGTTCCATTTTGATGTTCCCCACCAGGCAGTGATGGGACTGGCCAAACTGCAGGATTTACACCCATTTAGGGTGTAAATTTACACCCATTTCCAGCCCTGGAGCCCCTGGTGTGCTGTGGGGTCACCCCAAACTCACCATCAATAACATCAGGACATCAGCAGGAAATTGGTCTCGTTCCAGCTGAGCCAGGAGAGCAAGGACAGACATTTGAGCCCAGCTGAGGATGTGGCCTGGGATATTTAAATAGCCACAGCCAGGGAGGAAAAAATGGGATTTATGGCCTAAGGGCCTCATCCTGGACTGCTGGATGCTCCTTGAAAGGGGATTTCACCCCTGAGGGAGCCCAGGAGTGCCCAGCACAGCCCAGGGCCAGGCAGGGCTGATTTTTAACAGGATTCATTTTTTCCGTGTCATTTGTTCAGGGTCTCAAGATTTGAAGGATCAGGTTTGGGTTATCCTGTTCACAAAAGATCTTCAGCATCCTCAGGGACTTGGGGCTGGAGGGGAGAGAATGAACTGTGAGCATTTTGGGGTGGGAATGGGTGATTTTAAGGTTCCTTTTGGGGTGGGAATGGATGATTTTAAGGTTCTGTTTGGGGTGGGAATGGGATGATTTTAAGGTTCTTTTTAGGGTGGGAATGGATGATCTTTAAGGTTCCTTTTGGGGTGGGAATGGGATGATCTTTAAGGTTCTTTTTGGGGTGGGAATGGATGATTTTAAGATTCTTTTTGGGGTGGGAATGGGATGATTTTAAGGTTCTTTTTAGGGTGGGAATGGATGATTTTAAGGTTCTTTTTGGGGTGGGAATGGATGATCTTTAAGGTTCTTTTTGGGGTGGGAATGGATGATCTTTATGGTTCTTTTTGGGGTGGGAATGGGATGATCTTTAAGGTTCCTTTTGGGGTGGGAATGGACGATTTTAAGGTTCTTTCCGACTCAAACCATTCCAGGATTCCGTTTCCTCTCTGGGGCTGAGTGGGGATGTCACTTTTTGGTATCACAGCACAAACACAAAGGTCCTGCTGGGCAATGCCTGTGCTCTGAAAAATTGATGTGTTCATTTTGTTTCTGCTGGAATCTGGACTCACAGCAGAGCTGTAACACAGCAGCATTCTCCTAATGCACTTTCCATCATTTCCTCTGAGCCAACTGAGGCCCCTCAGCACCTCAAATCAAGCCCTGCCAGACACTTGGGTTATTTTCTTCATGCAGAAACGTTCTGTGTTGCATCTGAAGGTGAAATATTCCTGAGAGCCCAGCCCTGAGGCAGAATTTTCATTCCACTGACCAGTGAAGGAAAATTTCTTGGAAATTCCTCCAAATCATTGCTGAGCTCATTGCTGCTTTCACCTTCCTCAGTTTATCTGCTGCAAGAGTCCCTCATGGAATAGTTTGGGTTGGAAGAGACCTTAAATCCCACCCCATCCCATCCCATCCCCACCTTCCACTGGTCCAGGTGGCTCCCAGCCCCATCCAGCCTGGCCTTGTGGAACATTCGCCCCAAAATTTCCTGCAGCGTCAGCACCAAGAATCATTTCACAGCTCCAGACACACTTCAGGCATTTACTCACTTCAAAAAAGGAAACTTTTACCAGACCACCCACACTTTTCTGGGGTGTTTTCCCTGCATTTTGAAAGCCCTGCATTGCACATTGATTTTATAACTCCTGGAGTGGGATGTTCTCTTTCCTGGCCACCTCCTGTTCTGCTTCCATGGGCCACTTCTTTAATCTGCAGGAATTCACAGAGGAGCAGGATGCTGAATTATTCCATGAAGGGCTTAGCCTGGAATCTGCTGATTAATAATAGAAAGAATAGAAAGATTTCCAAGCAGATTCCTGCAGCTTTGTGTGGTGTTCTTTGGGATAACAGGGAGGGGGTGACAGGGACAGGGAGATCTTGTGCTTCCAGCTCCCTGATATTCATGGCTTTGATTTTCCACCAATAAATTCCAGCAACTTTTGGAATCCTTGGCCGGCAAAAGCTCTGCCTGTGCTCCTTAATTGGGTGTTGAGCTCCTTTCCACTGCTTCTTTTAACTGTCCTTTAACCAATTAATTATAGAACTGTGATGAATTTATGTGAATCATGGGATCACTGAGTCCTGGAAGGGTTTGGGTGGGAAGGGACCTTAAAGATCATCTAATCCCAGCCCTGCCAGGGCAGGGAACCTTCCCCTGTCCCAGATTGCCCCAGCCTGGCCTTGGGCACTGCCAGGGACCCAGGGGCAGCCACAGCTCCCTGGGAATCCCATCCCAGAGAAGGATTCCTTCCCAATATCCCATCTAAACCTGCCCTCCTGCAGTTCAAAGAGCAAATTCAGCCCACAAATGACCTGTGACCCTTCTTAGTGACATTTCTGGAGCGATGGCCACGTTCCCTGGGCAGATATTGGAGAAGTTGGCTCTTACCAGACAATTCTTTTGTCAAACCCAGTGTCAGAGGAGCCAAAACCTGAGAGGGCAGCGGTGAGAGTGCCTGAACAGCTTTTCCCAGGCAGGAGGAGTTTGGAGGTGCAGGGTGAGGCTGCAGTGGCAGAACCAGCTCCCATTTATTCAAGGAGAAGGATGAACTCCAAGGAATCCACTGAGCCTCAGTTTCCTTTCTTCTGCAGCACCCACTGCGGGATCCAGGCACAAACCCTGGCAAGGATCAGCCCTGAGCACCACAAGGCTGGGATTAGGCTGGGAGGTGGCTGGGATTTGGCTGGGATTAGGCTGAGATTAAAATGGGATTAGGCTGGGATTTGGCTGGGATGTAGGTGGGGTTTGGGTGGGATCTGGGTGGGATTTGGCTGGGATTAAGATGGGATTAGGCTGGGATGTGGCTGGGATTAGGTTGGGATTAGACTGGGATTAGGTTGGGATTAGACTGGGGTTTGGCTGAGATTTGGGTGGGATTTGGCTGGGATTTGGTTGGGGTTTGGCTGGGATTAGGCTGGGTTAGGCTGGGGTTTGACTGGGGTTAGGCTGGGATTAGGCTGGGAATTGACTGGGATTAGGCTTGGATTTGGCTGGGTTTTGCTGGGATTAGGCTGGGATTTGGGTGGGATTAATTTGGAATTAGGCTGTGGTTTGGCTGGGATTAGGCTAGGATTTAGCTGGGATTTGGCTGGGGTTTGGTTGGGGTTTGACTGGGATTAGGCTGGGATTTGGGTGGGGTTAGGCTGGGATGTGTCTTGGATGTGTCTTGGATTAGGCTGGGATTAGGCTGGGGTTAGGTTGGGATTAGTCTGGGGTTTGGCTAGGATTTAGCTGGAATTAGTCTGGGGTTAGACTGAGATTTGGCTGGGGTTTGGCTGGGGTTTGGTTGGGGTTAGGCTGGGATGTGGCTGGGATTAGACTGGGATTAGGCTGGGATTAGACTGGGATTAGGCTGGGATGTGGCTGGGATTAGGTTTGGATTAGACTGGGGTTTGGCTGGGGTTAGGCTGAGATTAGGCTGAGATTTGGCTGGGATTTATCTGGAATTAGTTTGGGGTTAGACTAAGATTTGGCTGAGATTTGGCTGAGGTTTGGCTGAGGTTTGGCTGGGGTTAGGCTGGGATGTGGCTGGGATTAGGCTGGGATTTGTCTGGGATTTAGCTGAGATTAGTCTGAGGTTAGGCTGGGATGTGGCTGAGATTTGGGTGGGATTAGGCTGGGATTTGGCTGGGGTTAGGCTGAGATTAGGCTGGGGTTAGGTTGAAATTAGGCTGAGATTAGGCTGGGGTTAGGTTGGGATTAGGCTGGCCTGGATGAGAGGCAGAGGAAGCCCCATTTGGTTGGTTTTTAATCCTTTGGTTTTTAACCCGTTGGTTTTTAACCCTTTAGTTTTTAACCCTTTAGTTTTTAACCCTTTGGTTTTTAACCCTTTATTTTTTAACCCTTTAGTTTTTAACCCTTTGGTTTTTAACCCTTTATTTTTTAACCCTTTAGTTTTTAACCCTTTGGTTTTTAACCCATTGGTTTTTAACCCTTTAGTTTTTAACCCTTTGGTTTTTAACCCGTTGGTTTTTAACCCTTTAGTTTTTAACCCTTTGGTTTTTAACCCATTGGTTTTTAACCCTTTAGTTTTTAACCCGTTGGTTTTTAACCCGTTGGTTTTTAACCCTTGCTGTCCCACGCCCTGCTGGGTTTGTGCTCTCTGCTCCCTTTCCCTGGTGGTGTTTGATGTCTGGCACCCAGAACAGCACAAATCCAGGTCAGGGCAGCAATCTCCTGGTGAGAAAGTGACCAAAAATAGCTCTTCCTACCTCCTGGGGAAAGGGCTTTTTTTGTAGCCTTCCCTTTCTAAAAATACCACTGACAAGTGCCACAATTCTGCTTTTTCTGACCATTTTTCCTGGAGCTCTGTGTCCCCCATGACAGCCCTGCCATAGGGCAAAGCTAATTTTAGGGTGCTGCTTCCCAGGAAATAAAGGAGATAAATTGCAGCAGGTTGGAAATTAGAGGCAATACCCACAACAGCAGCTGGCTGTGACATTTATTGTCACACACGTGGGCCATGCCAGCAATAATTATGGGAATTATTGGGTAAAAAGTCTGATTTTTCAGCACCTGGATGGGGAAATGCCACCAGCCTGGGCTGGGATCACTTTGTCCAAATTACCTCCTCTACAGACTGCTTTGCTCAGAATATTCTCAATATCCTGGAAATTCTGGACCTGGTGGATTTTAACACAGCCAAAGTGTTGGGGGGTAAATGGAGCTCAGAGCTTTGGGTCATGTCCAGTCTTGGAGGTTTGGGAGCTCTTGCGCAAATTGAATTTAAAATGAAAAAGAAAATCAAATTTAAACCCAAAATTTATATCAAACTTAAACCCGAAATTCAAATCAAATTTATACCTAAAATGAAAATCAAATTTATACCTAAAATTGAAACCTAAAATTGAAACCTAAAATTAAAATGAAAATCAAATTTAACCCAAAATGAAAATCGTATTTAAACCTAAAATTTAAATCAAATTTAAAGCCAACATTTAAATCAAATTTAAAGCCAACATTTAAATCAAATTTATACCTAAAATTTTAATCAAATTTAAACCCAAAATGAAAATCATATTTAAACCCAAAATTCAAATCAAATTTAAAATGAACACGAAAATCAAATTTGAAACAAAATTTAAAAGAAGTGATGCTCCCATAATTACAGGGAGTGGCAGCACCTGGATGGGGAAATGCCACCAGCCTGGGCTGGGATCACTTTGTCCAAATTACCTCCTCTACAGACTGCTTTGCTCAGAATATTCTCAATATCCTGGAAATTCTGGACCTGGTGGATTTTAACACAGCCAAAGTGTTGGGGGGTAAATGGAGCTCAGAGCTTTGGGTCATGTCCAGTCTTGGAGGTTTGGGAGCTCTTGCGCAAATTGAATTTAAAATGAAAATGAAAATCAAATTTAAATCCAAAATTTACATCAAATTTAACCCGAAATTTAAATCAAATTTATACCTAAAATGAAAACCAAATTTATACCTAAAATTGAAACCTAAAATTGAAACCTAAAATTAAAATGAAAATCAAATTTAACCCAAAATGAAAATCGTATTTAAACCTAAAATTTAAATCAAATTTATCCCAAAATTTAAATCAAATTTATATCCAAAAATTTAAATCAAATTTAAAGCCAACATTTAAATCAAATTTAAACCCAACATTTAAATCAAATTTATACCTAAAATGAAAACCAAATTTATACCTAAAATTTAAACCTAAAATTGAAACCTAAAATTAAAATGAAAATCAAATTTAACCCAAAATGAAAATCGTATTTAAACCTAAAATTTAAATCAAATTTATCCCAAAATTTAAATCAAATTTATATCCAAAAATTTAAATCAAATTTAAACCCAACATTTAAATCAAATTTAAACCCAACATTTAAATCAAATTTATACCTAAAATGAAAATCAAATTTATACCTAAAATTTAAACCTAAAATTTAAACCTAAAATTAAAATGAAAATCAAATTTAATCCAAAATGAAAATTGTATTTAAACCTAAAATTTAAATCAAATTTATCCCAAAATTTAAATCAAATTTATATCCAAAAATTTAAATCAAATTTAAACCCAACATTTAAATCAAATTTATACCTAAAATTTTAATCAAATTTAAACCCAAAATGAAAATCAAATTTAAACCCAAAATTTATATCAAATTCAAACCCAAAATGAAAATCAAATTTAAAACCAAACATTTAAATCAAATTTAAATCAAATTTATACCTAAAATTTAAACCTAAAATTAAAATGAAAATCGAATTTGACCCAACATTTATATCAAATTTATACCCAAAATGAAAATCAAATTTAAACCTAAAATGTAAACCAAATTTATACCTAAAATTTAAATCAAATTTAAACTTAAAATTTAAATCAAATTTATACTGAAAACTTAAACCAAATTAATCCTAAAATTTAAATCAAATTTAAACCTAAAATTTAGATCAAATTTAAGCCCAAAATTCAAATCAAATTTAAAGTGAGCATGAAAATCAAATTTGAAACAAAATTTAAAAGAAGTGATGCTCCCCTAATTTCAGGGAGATGCCTCCAAACGCTGTGTTTGGGACGAGACCCTGGAGCGTAGGTTTGGATGGGATTTGGGATAAAATTTTTGGATGGGATTTGGGATGAAATATTGGATGGGATTTGGGATGAAATATTGGATGGGATTTGGGATGAAATCTTTGGGTGCGATTTGGGATGAGATCTTTGGATGGTTGGGATGAAATCTTTGGATGGCTTTGGATGGCATTGGGGGTGAAATCTTTGGATGGGATTTGGGATGAAATCTTTGGATGGGATTTGGGATAAAAGTTTTGGATGGGATTGGGATGAGATCTTTGGATGGGATTGGTGATGAAATCTTTGGATGGTTTTTGGGATGAAATCTTTGGGTGCGATTTGGGATGAAATCTTTGGATGGTTTTTGGGATGAAATCTTTGGTTGGTTTTTGGGATGAGATCTTTGGACGGGATTTGGGATGAAACCTTTGGATGGTTGGGATGAAATCTTTGGGTGGGATTGGGGATGAAATCTTTGGATGGGATTGGGGATGAAATCTTTGGATGGGATTCGGGATGAAATCTTTGGATGGTTTTTGGGATGAAATCTTTGGATGGGATTGGGGATGAAATCTTTGGATGGTTTTTGGGATGAAATCTTTGGATGGGATTGGGGATGAGATCTTTGGATGGTTTTTGGGATGAAATCTTTGGATGGGATTTGGGATGAAGATCTTTGGATGGTTGGGATGAAATCTTTGGATGGCTTTGGATGGCATTGGGGGTGAAATCTTTGGATGGGATTTGGGATGAAATCTTTGGATGGTTTTTGGGATGAGATCTTTGGATGGGATTTGGGATGAAATCTTTGGATGGGATTGGGGATGAAATCTTTGGATGGTTTTTGGGATGAGATCTTTGGATGGGATTTGGGATGAAATCTTTGGATGGGATTTGGGATGAAATCTTTGGATGGGATTGGGGATGAAATCTTTGGATGGTTTTTGGGATGAGATCTTTGGATGGGATTGGGGATGAAATCTTTGGATGGGATTCGGGATGAAATCTTTGGATGGTTTTTGGGATGAAATTTTGCATGGGATTGGGGATGAAATCTTTCCCTGGGAGGGGCTGGGCTGGAATCCCCAGAGGAGCTGGAACTCCTGGCGGTGTCCCAGGCCAGGCTGGGGCACTGGGACAGGGGAGCTGCCCCTCCATGGGATAAAATGCCCTTTAATGTCCCTCCCACCCAAACACTGCAGCATTCCCCATCTCCCAGCATTTCTGGGGTGCCCAGCCCAGCCCTGCAGCAGCTCCTGGAGCTGGAGGACAGAGAGGAGCCCTGGGAGCTGCCCTGGGCTCCGGGGGCTCAGCCCCTCCAGGGGGATCTGCCAAATTTAATTGGATTCCTTGGGATAATTTTAAAATTCGTTTCTCAAAGACTTTTCTGGATGCAGTTCATTGCCAAGGAGCCAATTCTTGAGAGACAAGGTCAGCGTGAGCTTTGGAATCAAAGAGGGAGGGAGGCAGAAGCTGCACCCAGCTGGCACCTCCTGGCCCTGGGGCACTGCTGGCACCCCTGGAGCTCACCTGGAATTCAGAATATTGGCATGTTTGGCACCACTGGAGCTCACCCGGAATTCAGAATATTGGCATGTTTGGCACCCCTGGAGCTCACCTGGAATTCAGAATATTGGCATGTTTGGCACCCCTGGAGCTCACCTGGAATTCAGAATATTGGCACGTTTGGCACCACTGCAGCTCACCTGGAATTCAGAATATTGGCATGTTTGGCACCCCTGAAACTCACCTGGAATTCAGAATATTGGCATGTTTGGCACCCCTGTAGAGCTCACCTGGAATTCAGAATATTGGCATGTTTGGCACCCCTGCAGCTCACCTGGAATTCAAAATATTGGCATGTTTGGCACTAGTGGAGCTCACCTGGAATTCAGAGTATTGGCATGTTTGGCACCACTGCAGCTCACTTGGAATTCAGAATATTGGCATGTTTGGCACTAGTGGAGCTCACCTGGAATTCAGAATATTGGCATGTTTGGCACCACTGCAGCTCACCTGGAATTCAGGTGATGTTTCTACCCCCAGAGCTCCTTCCTACCCCACACTCCCTTTCCGGGGGGGTTTTAAGGAATTCTGTGTGCTGAACGTGCTGCTGGAGGATCCATCAAGCCAAGAGAAGGCTCCAGAGAATATCAGGGAATTTCATTCCAGGGAATGCAGAATTGCATTTGCTGCTGGTGGATTCAGAAAAGCACATTTTGATGGCCTTTCCTGCATCACAAAGGGCAAACAAGCTCCTGGTTTATGACAAACGTGGAGTCTCTGAGCTAATCCAGGGGGACCTGTCCCTGTCCCTGTCCCTGTCCCTGTCCCTGTCCCTGTCCCTGTCCCTGTCCCTGTCCTTGTCCCTGTCCCCCCTCCAGCAGCAGCAGCAGCTCGGTGACATTTCCCTTTATTCCTCCTTTTATTTTATTGCCTTGTTTCTACCAGAGGCAGAAGAAAAGCACTTCAATATGGACGGTGCAGTCTGAAAGAAGGGAAACATTTCTCCTGGCAGGCTCATTAGGATCTGGGTTAATTGCTCTCCTGCTGGAGCTTTAATTGATGTGTGAGGAGGAAGCCATGAGAGGCTGCAGCTCGGTGACAGCCCCACACAACCACAGTAGCTCCTGATTTTTCTTTTTAATTAGCACTAAGGAAGAGTCCACCTTGCTGCTGAGCCCTCTGAGGATCAGCTCTCACGGAGAGGCTGCACATAAATATAATTTATTTTCCTGATGCATCTCTTGAGCAGAGCCAGGGAGGTTTTTCCAGGTGAGAAAGTTTCACAACAAAATTAAGAAAGAAAGGCCCATTCAAGCAGTGCTGCCTGGAGGGTTCACCTCGTGCTTTATTGGGGAAAAAAAAAAGGAGAATTTAATAATATTAATTATCACCTTGGCCCAAGAACTCAGAGGAGCCTGGGCAATCTTTGGACAAAAATCTGAGCTGGTTTTGGCTGGAATTTCACTTTAATTTCTCCAGTCTGGTTCTCTTAACATCTAAAGAATATTCTTAGCAGAAGTAACTATAAGCTGATTAGGCGGGAAGCAATAAATCCAAATCAAATTGAATCATGCAGAGACTCCCAGCAAGAAAATCAATAATTTCAGTGATGTATTTTTAAACTCATGTTATTAGGAAAAAACACAGGCAGCTTCTTCAAATCTTGATTAAGCCGGAGCTGGGAGTTCTCCTTTTTGTCTCATGGTCCTCAACTGGGGTAAAAATCAGAATTTTAAATTTAACTTTTAAAAAAATGGTGTGAATTTGCACCAAGGAGAAGCTGGAACACACAGGACAAACCCAGGACAGTTTGGGAAAGCCTCCTTCTTAAGGGAGAGGGATGATTCCAGGGAGCTGCCTGTGGCAATCCTGAAAATATTCCATAATCTGATTTAAAAATGGCAAAACAAAAGGTAATTTTAGTGCTCATTCTTTTATTTTTTAAATCAATGCCTGTTCTGGGCAGCTGCACATTGAATTAGCTCAGAGACTCCACGTTTGTCATAAACCAGGAGCTTGTTTGCCCTTTGGGATGCAGGAAAGGCCATCAAAATGTGCTTTTCTGAATCCACCAGCAGCAAATGCAATTCTGCATTCCCTGGAATGAAATTCCCTGATATTCTCTGGAGCCTTCTCTTGGCTTGATGGATCCTCCAGCAGCACGTTCAGCACACAGAATTCCTTAAAACCCCCACGGAAAGGGAGTGTGGGGTAGGAAGGAGCTCTGGGAGTAGGAAACATGTCAATATTCTGAATTCCAGGTGAGCTCCACTAGTGAGTGCCAAACATGCCAATATTCTGAATTCCGGGTGAGCTCCAGGGGTGCCAAACATGCCAATATTCTGAATTCCAGGTGAGCTCCACTAGTGCCAAACATGCCAATATTCTGAATTCCGGGTGAGCTGCAGTGGTGCCAAACATGCCAATATTCTGAATTCCGGGTGAGCTCCAGGGGTGCCAAACATGCCAATATTCTGAATTCCAGGTGAGCTCCACTAGTGAGTGCCAAACATGCCAATATTCTGAATTCCAGGTGAGCTCCACTAGTGAGTGCCAAACATGCCAATATTCTGAATTCCGGGTGAGCTCCACTAGTGCCAAACATGCCAATATTCTGAATTCCAGGTGAGCTGCAGTGGTGCCAAACATGCCAATATTCTGAATTCCAGGTGAGCTCCAGGGGTGCCAAACATGCCAATATTCTGAATTCCAGGTGAGCTCCACTAGTGAGTGCCAAACATGCCAATATTCTGAATTCCAGGTGAGCTCCACTAGTGAGTGCCAAACATGCCAATATTCTGAATTCCGGGTGAGCTCCAGGGGTGCCAAACATGCCAATATTCCGAATTCCAGGTGAGCTCCAGGGGTGCCAAACATGCCAATATTCTGAATTCCAGGTGAGCTCCACTAGTGCCAAACATGCCAATATTCTGAATTCCGGGTGAGCTGCAGTGGTGCCAAACATGCCAATATTCTGAATTCCAGGTGAGCTGCAGTGGTGCCAAACATGCCAATATTCTGAATTCCAGGTGAGCTGCAGTGGTGCCAAACATGCCAATATTCTGAATTCCGGGTGAGCTGCAGTGGTGCCAAACATGCCAATATTCTGAATTCCGGGTGAGCTCCAGGGGTGCCAAACATGCCAATATTCTGAATTCCGGGTGAGCTCCAGGGGTGCCAGCAGTGCCCCAGGGCCGGGAGGTGCCAGCTGGGTGCAGCTTCTGCCTCCCTCCCTCTTTGATTCCAAACCTCACACTGACCTTGTCTTTCATGAGGTGGCTCCATGGTAATGAACTGCATCCAGAAAAGTCTTTGAGAAACGAATTTTAAAATTATCCCAGGGAATTTCAAGGTCAGCACATCCTGCAGTGTCACTGGGGATGCTCCTGGCCTTGGCAGGGCTGGCTGGGCCTGGAGTTCTCTTAGGTGTGAGATTTAGAACTGAACAGTGAAGCAAACAAAACTCTCCCAGCTGATCCCTTCCCTTTCTTAAATGTCCAATGGAATTTTTGGTGTTTGTGGAGAATGAGGGAAAGCTTCTGCCAATAATCTCATTTCTCCTGAGATCCGCTCCTCACTGCATCCCTTTCTCCTGAGGCTCGGCCTGGCAGGGGTTCCACCCTCACCCCAGGGCCAAGATGGAAACAAACCCCTTCCCGTGCCCTCACTGCTTTTCCTGCTGGGTTTCCTGCTGGCTTTCCCTGTTTCTGGGTGATCCCAGTGGCAGAAGGGATCAATGGCCCCATATAGAATTCGCAGGCAACCCCGATGAGGGGAGAGAATGAAGCATCTGACTCCATCTTATCAGAAGGTCAATTAATTACCTTATTATACTATATTATTCTATATTATGTTACACTATGTTACATTACTGTCACAGACATCTTCTATGAAAAATCCTTTCTTTAGGATTTTTCCTCCTGAGAAGCTGGGAGGCCTCAGGAACAAAATGCAAACAATGATTATCTGCTGCTGTGAAATGCAACAGGTGCATCTGTGATTGGTCTCATGTGGTTGTTTCTAATTAATGGCCAATCACAGTCAGCTGGCTTGGACAGAGAGTCTGAAACAAAGCCTTTGATATCATTTTTTCTTATTCTATTCTTAGCCAGCCTTCTGATGAAATCTTTTCTTCTATTCTTTTAGCATAGTTTTAATATAATATATATCATAAAATAATAAATCAAGCCTTCTGAAACATGGAGTCAGATCCTGATCTCTTCCCTCATCCTTGGACCCCTGCGAACATGGTAACACATCACATCTCAAGTGAATCTGCCTAACACTCAACTCTGCACACACTGGACAGAATCTTGTGACTGTCCTGACAGTCCTGACACACACACACACACACACAAACACACACCTGGCCCTGACAGGCCAAGGAACCAAACACCATCACTGTGGGTAAACAATCTCCATATTACATTCTGCTTTGGCACAAACACAGGCATGGCGAAAGATAAGAATTGGTTTTTCTTTCTCTGAGGTTCAGAGAATGTGAAACCCAGAAATATTCTTGGGAAGAATTGTGCCTTGCTTTTCTCTGTGAAGAGAAATGTGGAGACACCCCCGTTCCCCAGATGCTGCTTTTCCCTCTCAGTGCCCCAAGGGTTGAACCATTTCTCCAGTTTTAGCTGAGTCCCGTGGTTGGAGCTCCATGAAGGACACGGAGCTGACCCCATGGACAGAACCTCAACCTGGGCTGGCCCCTCACACCCCTGCCCTGCCCTGTGTGACCGTGTTCACAGGGGTCTGAGAATGAGGGAAGAGATGAGGATCTGACTCCATGTTTCAGAAGGCTTGATTTATTATTTTATGATATATATGATATTAAAACTATACTAAAAGAATAGAAGAAAGGATTTCATCAGAAGGCCATCTAAGAACAGAAAAAGAAGGAATGATAACAAAGGCTTGTGGCTGGGACAGAGAGTCTGAGCCAGCTGACTGTGATTGGCATTAATTACAAACAACCACGTGAGACCAATCCCAGATGCACCTGTTGCATTCCACAGCAGCAGATAACCATTGTTTACATTTTGTTCCTGAGGCCTCCTAGCTTCTCAGGAGGAAAAATCCTAAGGAAAGGGTTTTTCATAAAATATCATGGCTGATTCCTGCCTTTCCCTGGATGCCCAGCTCCCCTTGCAGGGTGGGGATTGCCCAGCTCAGCAGAGAGAGGCACAGCCTTGCCCAGCTCCTCCTTGAATGGGATTCCATGGATCAGTCCCCAAAGCCAGACTGGAGCAGCTGCCGAGATTTCCCTTGGATTTTTCTGCTCCTTTCCCACAGAGCTCCCTGCTGGTGGGACAGGTCTGGCACTAAATCAGATCTGCCTGGAAAGCAGTGCAGTGTGAAACGCTCAGCTCTGGGCTGCCTTGGTCTCACCTTCATCTACTGGAATATCACCAATATAAACAGATGGGACGTGCCTGAGCTTGTCTGGGCCTTGCTGCTGAACCAAACAGCAGCACTGTGGTGTCTCACCCCACAGACACTTTTGCCTGGCTGGGTGTGTGGTGTTTCACCCCACAGACACTTTTGCCTGGCTGGGTGTGTGGTGTTTCACCCCACAGACACTTTGGGCTGGCTGGGTGTGTGGTGTTTCACCCCACAGACACTTTTGCCTGGCTGGGTGTGTGGTGTTTCACCCCACAGACACTTTTGCCTGGCTGGGTGCTGCACTGGGCCCGTGGGGACAAGTGCAGGCCTGCAGGAGCTCTGGTGGTGCTGGGATGGAGCTTCCCCCCATAACAGGGGCTGCTCCTCAGGTTTCCCTCTGTGGAGAAGCTTTAAGGCGATGGTGAAGGAAAGGAGTTGGTTCTGATGGAGGGTTTGGACCCAGAGCTTTATTCTGGCCCACAGGCCTCTGAATGCAGCACCAGCTCCAACAGAACTCCCTGAGCCCGTGGTTGCTGCTCCTTTGAACCCCAGGAGAGGGGCAGGGAAGGGGCAGGGAGCCACCAGGCAGGGACAGGAGGGGAGGGACAAAGGGACAAAGGACACCTGGATGGCCCAATGCCCCCAGGGGTAGAGGGCATCCTTTGGATCTGCTAATTCTGGAATGCCAGGACTGACAGACAGTGCTGGGAGGAGGAAGGAGAGGTGACTGACACACCTGGCAGGGAATTATCAGAGAGGGATCCGAGGTTATGAGGTAAATCCTGAAATCACAACGCAACATTCATCCCCACAGCAAAGTCACAAAATCCTGCCATGGGTTGGGTTGGGTTGGGTTGGAAGGAACCTTAAAAAGGGACCTTAAAACCTCACCCAGTGCTGACCCCAGCACCTCCCACTGTCCCAGGCTGCTCCAGGCCCATCCAGCCTGGCTCTGGACACTTCCAGCCAATTATTAGATTTTGATGTCCTCCACATCTTTGTTGCCTCAATTACAGAAATATTTAAAGAAATTTCTCAGCACTGTTGATTTATTGTCTGGGGGAATCCCCATCCTCTTTCCTTGGTGCTTCCCTTAATCCCAACTCTTTTTCCATGCAGAAAGAGGAGATGAGTGGGATCATTTTAACATTTCCTTTGTCCCTGGTGTCACTGGGATTGTCCCCTCAGGTACCTCCAGTGCTGCTTCCAACCTGGA
Organism: Ammospiza caudacuta; assembly: GCF_027887145.1. Taxonomy (NCBI): domain Eukaryota; kingdom Metazoa; phylum Chordata; class Aves; order Passeriformes; family Passerellidae; genus Ammospiza; species Ammospiza caudacuta. The sequence continues at coordinate 3,392,021 of NC_080618.1, forward strand.
ATTGTGCTGACACAGCTCAAATTTACTGCCACAGACACCAAGCCCTAGAAAATCCATTTTTAGCCCTAAAATCCAATGCCAAGAACAGCTTTTCTTTAATTCCCATGTGCAGAAGGGGCTGGGATCTGTTCAGATTGTGATTTTTCCCCTCACAGGAACTGAGTTACCTCCTTCAAGCAGGGAAAAGAAAAGTTCTACATGCCAGGGTTGATCTTCACTGGCAGATTTGAACAACCCTGAGAGTGAAAAATCTCTTTTAATTGGGTTGGAGATGTTGGGAGTGGATGGAGGGCTGGGTTTAACCCGGCTGGGATATCTGTGAGCACAAACGATGCTCATTTCCCTTTCACAGCACCCATCAATAGGGCACAGAGGTCAAGGAGAAAAACCCCCCAACCTGCCCCTGTGCTTTTGAAATGTTTCTGTGTAAATAAATCCCGGGTGAGCTGTGGCACCATCCTGGCCTGGGGAGGGCTGGGAGAGGCTTCCCTGCATCCTTCCTTCCTCTCCTTTCATGCTAAAAAGCAGCATGTGTCTCCCTCTCTAAACTGTTTGTTTTTTTTTTTTTCTCAATTTCAGGGTATTTTCAGAATATCTTAATTTCCAATACATCTTCATTTTCAGTATATCTGCATTTTCCAGAATACCTGTATTTTCAGGATATCTGAATTTCAATACTCTGTATTTTCAGGATATCTGCCTTTTCAATATATCTGTATTTTCAATATATCTGTATTTTCAGGATCTCTGCATTCTCAAAGTATCTTTGTTCTCAGGATCCTGTATTTTCTGGACATCTTCCTTTTCAGGACACCTGTATTTCCAGAACACCTGTATTTCCAGAACACCTATATTTTCAAGATACCTGTATTTTCAGGATATCTGCATTTTCAGGATTCTATATTCTCAGGATATCTGCATTCTCAGGATATCTTCATTGTCAGGAACCTATATTTTCAGTATATCTGTGTTTTCAGGATATCTTCATTCACAGGATCCTGTATCTTCAGGATATCTTCATTTTCAGGACACCTCTATTTTCAGTGTATCTATACTTTCAGTATATCTGCATTCTCAGGATCCTGCATTTTCAGGACATCTCTATTTTCAAAATTACCTGCATTTTCAGGATATCTTCCTTTTCAGGACACTTGTATTTTCAGGATATCTGAATTTCAGGATATCTTCATTCACAGACCCGATATTTTCAGGATATCTTCCTTTTCAGAACACCTGTATTTTGAGTATATTTGCATTTTCAGTATAAGATATCTGTATTTGCAGGATATCTGCATGCTCAGGATATCTTCCTTTTCAATATATTGGCATTTTCAGGATACCTGTATTTTCAGGATATCTGAATTTCAGTATATCTGTATTTTCAGGAGAGTTGCATTCTCAGGATATCTTCATTTTCAGGATATCTATATTTTCAGTATATCTGTATTTTCAGGACACCTGTATTCTCAGGATATATGAATTTCAGTAGATCTGTATTTTCAGGATATCTATATTTTCAAGATATCTGTATTTTCAGGATATCTGCTTGCTCAGAATATCTTCCTTTTCAATATATCTGTGTTTTTAGTATATCTGCATTTTCAGGATACCTGTGTTTTCAGGATATCTTCCTTTTCAGGACATCTGTATTTTCAGAACATCTGTATTTTCCAGATATCTGTATTTTCAAGATATCTGCTTGCTCAGGATATCTTCCTTCACAGGACCCTTGTATTTTCAGGATATCTGAATTTCAGTATATCTGTATTTTCAGTATATATTAATTTCAATATATCTGCATTTTCAGGATATCTGCATTTTTAGGGTAATTATGCCCTTCGCTGTTCAACCCAGGTTGCTCAGAGATGCATTTCACAGGTGAAATATTTCCCTTTGCACACCCAAAAGCTCCTGCAACCCCTGGAAATCTCAGGGGATTCAAGTCTTGACCAAATCCAAGTATAAAATCCAGGACAGGGATCCTTTTGTTCTTCCCTGGGCTTTGTTTGGGGCCCACTCCTGTTTTCCACCCTTGCTGTTTTCCACCCTTCCCAGGATTGTTCCCTTTCCCTTTCCAGGGCAATTTTCCCTCTCAGAGCCCAATTCCCGTTTGCCACAGGGAATTCTGGAGCAGCTCTGGGAGGGTTCATTGCCTTCGCTTCAGCCTGGGGGATTCTGGAGCAAATTTGGTGTTTAAGGTTGAAAATGTGAATTAAATGTGCTGGCAAAAGGGTTTTTCTGTAGAAATCCAAGAATCAGAGAGGCCCATGAAGGAAAAATATGTCCTGGGATGGGTTCAATTCTCAGCCCCGAGCTGAGGCTTTGCCCAGCAGCTTTTGCTGGATAGAGAATTTTTGTTTCCCCACCTGGGAGGCATTAGAGGAGCTCCCTTTGATTGAGGGTTTGATTTCCTGATCTCCCACTTCCTTCTGTCAGGAGATTTTAAAGCAATTTGTGTTCGACATCAAAAAGAACCTGGTGTTTATCAAAAATAATCTGTTATAGCAAAAATAACCTGGTTTGTGTTTATAAAACATAACCTGTTATAGCAAAAATAACCTGGTTTGTATTTATCAAAAGTAACCTGTTATAGCAAAAATAACCCGGTTTCTGTTTATCAAAACTAACCTGTTATATCAAAAATAATCTCCCAGTGGAGGGGGAGTAGGGGAGGAAACCAAAAGGATTTCCCCAGTTTAAGGGAGAACCCAAACAGCAAAAAATTCACTTGATTCCTTTCCATATTGGTGGGTCACTGTGGGGATATGGGGTCATTCCTTTCCCTCTCATTTTTGGGGTCACTCCTCTTGTTATGAGTGGACATGGGACCATCCCTTTTCCTCTCCTGGATGGATAAAAGGATCCTTTTCCTCCTTCTCTGGATGGATAAAAGGATCCTTTTCCTCCCCCTCTGGATGGATAAAAGGATCCTTTTCCTCCTTCTCTGGATGGATAAAAGGATCCTTTTCCTCCCCCTCTGGATGGATAAAAGGATCCTTTTCCTCTTTCTCTGGATGGATAAAAGGATCCTTTCCCTCTCTCTGGATGGATAAAAGGATCCTTTTCCTCCCTCTGGATGGATAAAAGGATCCTTTTCCTCCCTCTCTGGATGGATGAAGGATCCTTTTCCTCTTTCTCTGGATGGATAAAAGGATCCTTTCCCTCTCTCTGGATGGATAAAAGGATCCTTTCCCTCTCTCTGGATGGATAAAAGGATCCTTTTCCTCCCTCTCTGGATGGATAAAAGGATCCTTTCCCTCTCTCTGGATGGATAAAAGGATCCTTTTCCTCCCCCTCTGGATGGATAAAAGGATCCTTTTCCTCTCTCAGGATGGATAAAAGGATCCTTTTCCTCTCTCTGGATGGATAAAAGGATCCTTTCCCTCTCTCAGGATGGATAAAAGGATCCTTTTCCTCCTCTGGATGGATGAAGGATCCTTTTCCTCCCTCTCTGGATGGATGAAGGATCCTTTTCCTCTCCCTCTGGATGGATAAAAGGATCCTTTCCCTCTCTCTGGATGGATAAAAGGATCCTTTTCCTCTCTCAGGATGGATAAAAGGATCCTTTTCCTCCTCCTCTGGATGGATGAAGGATCCTTTTCCTCTCCCTGCAGCCTCTGCCTGAGATGCTCTCATGAGTCAGCAGCACCGGCTGTGCGGCTGCTCCTTCCAAAACTCTGAATTAAACATGCCCAGCCCTGCTGAATTAAACATGCCCAGCCCTGCCTCCCCCTGCTGCTTTCCAGGCTTTTCCCGAGTTCCACCTTCGGAAATCCAGGGAAATCCTCCATGGAGTTCCAGGGAAACGCTGATTTCAGAGGAGAGGCAGAGCCGTGCTGGGGGCGAGGGGGATATTCTGAAATGCTGCTGTTCCAAAATGGGTTTTATGAAATTCTGCTGTTCCAAAATTGGGTTTTCTGCGTTTTATCCTGGGGAAATGCGGAGAAGTCCTGGCTGAGAGAGAGGTGGGGGCTGCTCCGGTGCTAATGAGTGTCTGAGTGATGACGGGCTGGAATTCTAATTAACGCTAATGATGGCACTTCTTGGAATGCAAGGAACACGTTCTGAGAGGCTGATACAAAAATAGATCTTTTTTTTTTTTTTTTTTTTTTTTTTTTTTTCCTCTCAAGACATGCAGTTTAAACTCCAAGGGCCAGGCACTGCAGTTATTTTATCCATTTTAGCTGGAGAAAAACCTGGTTCTGAAGGAGCTTGTGGGGACTGGGGAAAGCATGGCCTCGTTTTTTCACATCCTGACAAACAAGGGATGCTCCCTCCACGGGGCTGATGTGGAGAAAAAATTGCTTCTCTTTTTTTTTTTTTTTTGTGCATTGAAATGCAGCACCAGAAATAATCTGAGCCAGAATAATAAAATTACAAATAAAGGACTGAGGGCGCAAACTGAGGAGCGCCCACAGTCTCTCCTTTCCCTAAAACACAAAGATGCTTATGCCTGGATCCTGAAATAATCCCAGCCCCACTGCAAAAATCCTGATTTCCTGCCCTGGTTTGCATTCCTTGGGCTCTGTGTCCCCGAGGGGACCGAGGCTGCTCCACTGTCACAGCAGCTGTGCAGCAGGGAGAGCCCAGCGCCTCCGGGCTTCCCCTGGGCTCGGCACAGCCCAGGGCTGGGGAAAAGCCAATTCCAGGAGCTTCTGATTGCCTGCAGGGCTCTGTGTGCGGATCTCAGCGCGATTCACATCTGGGAGCGGATGGGCACAGCAGGTAAAGCCCCCCGTGGATGCAGGCACAGAGCAGCCCAGGGAGGGGCTGACGCCCCGGGATCCCCCCGTGCTCAGGGTCAGAGCCCCTGAAAGCAGAAATCTGCAGGTTTCTTTATTGCCTGGAGGGAGCAGATGCTGGGCTGGTGCAAGAAGTGAGAATTTAATGCAGAAAAATTGAGGAGCAACTTTAATGCCTTGTTTTAAATCTCCTTTTTTATAATAAACAGGAAAACACGTTTTGAACGGGAAATGCAGAATGTTTAACCTGGAATTTTTTACACTTATTATTTTGATCTTTGTGGGCTTTCAGAGAGGCTGCTGAGAGCGAGAATAACTGGGAAATACGGAGATGATGCCTGAGAAGAAAACAGTCCATAAAAACCCCTGTGGATTTTTGTAAAACATGGTTTTAAAGAGGAAACACAACATTTAAGTCAAAGTAGAACATTTTAAAAGGCAGGGGGTGAAACGAAAGCCTCAGTTCTGCTGCTCAGCTGTCCCTGCCAGGGCTGGGGGCAGGTGCCCAGAACTGCTGCTGGCTGCGGGCAGAGCTCATCCGTGCCATGCCATGCCATCCCCATCTCCATCCCCATCCCATGGATCCAATCCCATGGATCCCATGGATCCCATGGATCCCATCCCATCCCATCCCATGGATCCCATCCCATCCCATCCCATCCCATGGATCCCATCCCATCCCATGGATCCCATCCCATCCCATCCCATCCCATCCCATCCCATGGATCCCATCCCATCCCATCCCATGGATCCCATCCCATCCCATCCCATCCCATCCCATCCCATCCCATGGATCCCATCCCATCCCATCCCATCCCATCCCATCCCATCCCATCCCATCCCATCCCATCCCATCCCATGGATCCCATCCCATCCCACCCCATGGATCCCATCCCATCCCATCCCATCTCATGGATCCCATCCCATCCCATCCCATCCCATCCCATCCCATCCCATCCCATCCCATGGATCCCATCCCATCCCACCCCATGGATCCCATCCCATCCCATCCCATCTCATGGATCCCATCCCATCCCATCCCATCCCATCCCATCCCATGGATCCCATCCCATCCCATCCCACGGATCCCATCCCATCCCATGGATCCCATCCCATCCCATCCCATCCCATCCCATCCCATCCCATCCCATCCCATGGATCCCATCCCATCCCATCCCATCCCATCCCATCCCATCCCATCCCATGGATCCCATCCCATCCCATCCCATCCCATCCCATCCCATGGATCCCATCCCATCCCATCCCATCCCATCCCATCCCATGGATCCCATCCCATCCCATCCCATCCCATCCCATCCCATCCCATCCCATCCCATCCCATCCCATCCCATCCCATCCCATCCCATCCCATCCCATCCCATGGATCCCATCCCATCCCATCCCACCCCTCAGCTCCCCAGCTCCTGCCCAGCAGGAGATTCCCATTGTTGAAGGTTTCTCTCTGTTCCTGGTGGATCAGGATCCATCCCTCCCTCCTCCTCCTTCTCCTCCTTGCCAGGAGTTCTCCCTGCAGAGGGGACAGGCTCAGCTCAGCCCCTCCTGTGCCCGATTCCTGACCATTTTTGGGGTGTGTTACCCCAGGGAGCCCCGAGCTCAAGACTGTGGCACTGTCCCCTGCCTCCAGAACACCAGGAGGAGCACAGGGAGAGCAGAGCTGTGCAGAGAGAGGGATTTCCCTTTTATTCTGCTGTTGGTTGTGGAGCAGATTTTTCCCTGCTTTGAAGGGGCCAAACAGCAGCAAATAAACAAACAAATCAATCAATTTCTGCCCCGTCCCTCCGTGAAGATGAAATGCTCTCCCGCAGCCCTGCATTAACCCCTGGCCCTGCATTAGGCTCCAGCTCCTGCTCCTCGCCCTGCATGCTTTTAAGGCAGGATTTCAATTATCCAAAGTGGCTCCTGACAGAGTTCCAGGCACATTCCCAGGGGATGGATCCCTGCAGTCCCTGGGCTCAGGGAGTGATAGTGGAGCCCTGGAAAAAGTTAAAGATAGAATCTAAAATGTTAGGCTTTGTGCTTTCCCAGATCAACTGCACCTGCGTAAGCTGTATGATAAATTAGATAATTGTTAGATGTGATGATTGTTTAGTAATTAAATATAATTATTATATACCCATAAGAAGAATAATGAGAAACTATGTTGGAAATTCGGGGGGGGGGGGGGGGGCTGAGCTTAGCTGAAATCTATGTATACAATAGAGCAATATAAGTTTAATAATTAACATGAAAGTTATATAACTATAGAGTATAAAAACATGATCATCTCGGATGTATGGTCGGAATCAGATTTGGGTTGAATATACCCCGATTCCCAGAGCTCTTAAATAAAAAGCACCGCGTATAATCCCCCGTGATTTTGTGTTTCTGGACGTTAACAGGAGCACCCCCTGCCCTGCAGATGGAGCTTCCAGAGCTTCCTGTGGGGATGGATTTGGGTGGAGCTGGGGGCTGGGAGTGCAGGGTCCCTGCCCTGGGGCTCAGGGATATTTATAGGAAAAGATTTTTAATAGCCTGAGCTAGAAAAAATCTGGTTAAACCTGAGCTCATCCCCAGGTAATTAAATAACCCAGCTATGACTAAGAATATTGATCAGGCCCTGGCTCCCCTCCCTCCCAGAGGAAATTTCCTTGGGGAAGATTTTCCTGCTGCTCCCAGCCCTGTGGATGTGGCACTGCAGCCAGACCCATTCCCTGGCTCTACTTTCATCCTTTAAAATGCCCTACTTTGCCTTAAATCTCCTGTTTCCTGCTTTAAACACATTTTTTTAAAAATCCACAGGGGTTTTTATGGGATGTTTTTTTCTCAGGTATCACCTCCATATTTCCCAGTTATTCTCACTAACAGCAGCCTCTGTGAAAGCCCACAAAGAGCAAAATAAATTAATAAGTGTAAATCATTCCAGGTGAAACATTCCAGATTTTCTGTTCAGAATGTGTTTTCATTTTATTATCATAAAACCCATTTAAAACAAGGCATTGATGGTGCTTTTCTGGTTCAAATTTTTGCTGCTTGGACTCATGCCTGTTAAAAATGTAAAAAAATAATATAAATTGGAGGTAAAAGCATATTTGCTGTTCTCCTGCAGGTTAAATTAACTGTCAGCTTTGCCCATTAGATTCCACATCCTTCAGCGATCTCAATTTTTATTTGGTACTAAATGTTAATCACCAGAATTGCTGCTTGTGTTTTAATATTCCTTTTCATTATCCAGGCTCCTGCACACAGGAATCTGAATTTATCTGAGGGGCTGCAAACACTTTAATACACTTTATATTATTTATGCCACATATTTGCAAAGGATAATACAGAATAAAACCTCTTTTGTCAAGAAATGCTGTGCTTGGTCCAGCTACTTCCGACATCAATAAGAGCTTTTTCATAAATATTAATTTAAGTTTCTATCCTCATCATGGAGAACATGCAAAGCATGGAAAAATAAAGGTGTTTGCAAAAGATCCCAGCTAATTTGGGCTCAGGTGGTGGAAAGTGCAGGGTCTGCTGTGAGCTCACCCTGCAATGAAAAACAGGAGCTGAGCTTTGGAACCTGCATCTCTTTGGGGTCTTTTTCCATAAAATTAGAGAATGAAGGAAACTTCTTCATCTCCAGCTTTGTGTTTCAGGCTTCTGAAATAGAGGAGGAATAATAGAAATAACAGAAATGATGGAAATAATGGAAGTAATAGAAATAATGGCAATAATAGGAAGGAGCTTCTTGGCTGCCTGTTTTCCACAGGCAGTGGATTCCAGCTGCTCCAAAATAAAGACACTGGGAGTGTTTGAGGCAGGCTTTGTGCTCCTGGAGTTCCCTTTGCGTGCAGAATTATCCTGAGGAGGGGAAGGGCTGGGGCAGGGCAGCCCTGAGCCCCAGAGAAAGAATTGCCTGGAAAATGTGATGGGAAGGGCTGGGGTGAGCAGTCCCTGTGACTGAACCCCAGCCCCGCCCCAGGGACAGCCCAAAGGGTGAAATGCAGCTCATTCTGCTGGATTTGGGTGGGTTTGGGTAAATAGAGCCAGAAAACCAGGAGCTGCTGGAGAACCAGGAGCTGTCAGAAAACCAGGAGATCCCAGTGGAGCTGCAGCTGGGCTATCAGGAAACCAAATTTTCCCACTGTCCCCCATTGCTGCTTTGGGGTTGAGGGTTCTTTTGAGTCCCTTCCAGCTCAGGATAATCCCTAATTCTGTGATTTTGGGCTGTTTTCTGGTCACAAAGCTTCCAAGCCCTTCGGTGCCACTGGAGTTTGGGCTCCTCTGAAGCAAAGTGAAACCTGGGATCACATCAGATGTGATGGAGGAATGAGAAACCCAAGAAAAAACAGGATTCTCATTTAGTTTGCAGATTTATTATTAATTTAATGGAATTCTGGGGTGGTTCAGTTGGGAAAGGGCCTTAAAGCCCAGCCCATTCCACCCCCCCTGCCAGGGGTTTTCATGCCACCCTCACGGGGAAGAATTTCTTCCCCATAACCCACCCAAACCTCCTGGCAGTTCAAAGCCATTAAAGGCATCAGGAATTCCACACAAATAACTGGAATCACTCCATGCCTATCCTGAAAGGCCCTGGCAGCCCCTGATCCTGGTCATTCTCTGTTTATAACCTGACTTTGGGGAGGGCAGAGCCCCTCCAGGTGCACCAGGTGCTGCATTTGCCAACATTCCCTCTCACCTGAGCAACATTTTGGGACCAGAAGCTCTGAACCCCTCTGTGAGCAGATTTGAACTGCTGGGAGCTGCAGCCAGGCTGTGGCAATTGGGATTCTGAGCCATCCTCCTCTCCCTGTCAGCCTGAACTCCAATTTCTTAATTTGCTCCAGTCCTCTGCTTCTCAGGCTCAGCTTCGTTAGCCACGTCCCCTTCAGATGGAATTAGAGCCCTAATTGACAGCCAGGACAGGGCTCCAATAGTTGGGAACAGCTCCCAGTCAGCCACTTGTCCCCTGATGTCCTGTGACAGCAGCAGGGACAGCAGGAGCTGCTTCCTGGTCCTGCCCACCCCTCTGGTGATCAGTGGGGCATCAGCAGGGCCCTGATGGAGCAGGGATGTGTTTGGTGTCCTTGGGAAGTGGAGCAGAAGGGAAGAACTCCATGAGCTGCCAGGATGTTCCAGTCCTGGTTTGGAAAGGCAGGTGCGTGCTGAGGAAGGCAGGAGCCTCCCCTGAAATGGAAAATGCAAACCGCCTCCCTCTGAATTATTATAAATTTGAAATTAAGGGGCTCTCAGGCAAAGATATGGGAGCAGGAATAACAGTTCTTTACTAAGAAAAGTAAAAATACAAATGCAGCAGCACAAATAAACAAAAACACTGTCAGGGCCAGAGCAGGCCCTGCCCCCTGTGTGTCAGGGTGGTGGCACAGCCCCATTGTGGCGCAGACCTCTTTTATGGAAAATCCGTTCCTTAGAATTTTTCCTTCTGAGAAGCTGGGAGGCCTCAGGAACAAAATGTAAACAATGGTTATCTGTGCAACAGGTGGATCTGTGATTGGTCTCATGTTGGATGTTTGTAATTAATGGCCAATCACAGTCAGCTGGCTCGGACAGAGGGTCCAAGACAGACCCTTTGTTATCATTCCTTCTTATTCTATTCTTAGCCAGCCTTCTGATGAAATCCTTTCTTTTCTTCTTTTAATATAGTTTTAATATAATATATATCATAAAATAATAAATAAAGCCTTCTGAAACATGGAGTCAGATCCTCGTCTCTTCCCTCATCCTCGCTCCCCTGTGAACACCATCACACCATCCCATGGGGGCTCAGCCCTCCTGCAGTGCCAGCTGTGGCTCTGCTGCAGCAGGGATCCTGCACAAGGGGGGAGTTTTCCTCTGCAGCTCCAGGGCTGCTGCAGATGGGCCTGGGCTCCCTCTGGCAATGCAGGGCAGCAGAAAGCTGCTCCTCTGGCAATGCAGGGGGCAAAGGCTGCTGGGGTGTCCCAAAGCTCAGATTGTATCCAGGTAGGAATGTTTGAAACCTCAGATTGTATCCAGGTAGGAAAGTTTGAAACCTCAGATTGTACCCAGGTAGGAATGTTTGAAATCTCAGATTGTATCCAGGTAGGAATGTTTGAAACCTCAGATTGTATCCAGGTAGGAAAGTTTGAAACCTCAGATTGTATCCAGGTAGGAATGCTTGAAATCTCAGATTGTATCCAGGTAGGAATGTTTGAAACCTCAGATTGTATCCAGGTAGGAAAGTTTGAAACCTCAGATTGTATCCAGGTAGGAATGTTTGAAATCTCAGATTGTATCCAGGTAGGAATGTTTGAAACCTCAGATTGTATCCAGGTAGGAAAGTTTGAAACCTCAGATTGTATCCAGGTAGGAATGCTTGGCTCCTCCCCTGGGTGGAGCATCTCCCCATGGGATGCTGGAATTTGATCAGCCATGCAGCTGTGGAAGAGGTTTTACAGCGACTTCTGTGAGCCAGAGAATATTTGGATGAGAGAATCCATGTTTACCCCTGAAAGAATTTTCTACCAAGGTCGTTGACATAGAAACCAAGAGAGAAAGAAGGAGAAATAAGAGAAACCTGCAACTGCCTATTCCAGTGAGCATTGTGTTTGTCTCTGGTGACCAATGAGTGAAATGTAATCTGCAAGAATGTACAAAAAGCATCCATGCTGGAATAAAAACAGTTTGGAGCCTTCTGAAAATGGAGTGTGTTGCTTTGGATTGTCTCCATCTCAACTGCGCCATGCAGGGACACATGAACAGCAGATAATTAATAATTAATAATTAATGGCCCAATAAGAGCAGAGGTCTCCTGGAGGGAGGATTGGGTATGGAAGAGATAAAGAAAAACTGCCCAATGAACAGAGCATGGCTGCCCCAGCTCTGACAGATGGGAACAGAACACACAGCCCTGGGCACACCTTGCATTTCCAACCCAAGGCATCCAGCCCTTCCTCCCCAGCTCCTGCCCTGACTGAGGGCTCAGCTCAGGAGACAAATTAGGCAGGAAGGGTTTGGGTACACACAGGGCATTTAAAGATTGAGTTGTAAGTGGGAGCATTGGGGTTCAGACCCTTGTTCTTGCTCAGGAGGCACAAATTGCAGCGGGTGTTTCCTGCAGGATCAGCTCTGGGCTGTGTGGGTGATCCACAGCTTCCCCTGGGCTCTCATTTCACTTCCACGTGGCCCCTCCTGAACCAGATCATGGTCAGGGACTGCAAACTCCCTTTTCCTGCTGGGAATTTGGGACTTATAACATAAAAAAAAAAGGAAATTACTTTTCTTTTAGCACTGGAGGGGGAGAAACCCCTCCTGGTCAGGCACTGGCACAGAGATGGGTGTCACCATGGGTTGGCAGGTGACAAATTTGGCCAGAGCTTGGCCAACCTGAGCCCAGGAAGAACAGGAGCCACCAAAGAGTGGTTTGCCAGGAGCTGAGTGTAATTTAAGGGCCAGAAACCCTCACTGAAGCTCTCTCTGGAGAGCCTCTGCTCTGGAATTGTTATTTCACCCTCTGTGAGCAAACCCATTGAGGAAAAAGGTTCATTTTCACTGGAGCTGCCCCCGACTGCTGGGAACATTCAGCTCCAAGGGGTTGATTTATGGCTCTTTTTGAAGCTTGTAAAATCATTTGTTTCTATTAATACCCCTCACTGCCTCACTGCCACTTCAGCAGGGACAAATCTGCAGTCACAGAAGGAGGAAGATGAGGAATTAGGAGAACCTGAGGAGCCTGGCTTCACCCTCTCAAACCCAGCAGCAATGAGAGCCCAGGGGTTTCTGTGAGGTGAATTTATCCCTGGACATTTGAGGCCAGAGGAAAACCATCCCAGGTGAGGGGGTGAGACTCAGAACCTTTTTCTGGGGGAGATCAAGGACAAGTGAGCAGGGGTGAAAAGCAGGGAGAAGGGAGAGGAGGGGGCTGTGTGTGCAGAGCACTTTGGCTGCTTGGGAAAAAAAAACCCCAAATTCTGTCCCAGGTGGGATTTAATGTCCTTTGGGTCAGTGTAAAACAGATCAGCCCCCTCATGATCATAACGTGGGGTTTGTCAGAAAGCCTTGAGTGTTCCTTGCATGTAATCTGTTATTCCAGGTGACCTTCAGCAAAATTTCAGTGTCTTTAAACACTCAGGTCCTTCCTAATCCTATGGAGAAGCCTCAGATATTCCACAATGAATGAGCTCCATGCAGCTCCATTCCCCATCAGGCAAATGCATCTCTGCAAACATTTCATTTCAGAGCTGTGGAAATGCAAATCAGCCTAAAACCCCCATTTCCCCCCTGCTCTGTCTGCCCTGCTCTCTATGCAGAGAACCAAAACCCTTCATTTTGCTATCAAATTGATCTGCCAAGCCCCAGCCTGCAGCCCTGAGTGGATTTGTTTATCAATTCCAAGTTTGAATCCAGGAGGAAGCAGCACAACAAAGGGAGATGTGGCACCCCTCAGCTGGAATGAAAAGAGGCTGAGCCCAATTGCTGTGCCCAGACTGAGTTCATTTGGATTTCTGAACCAATCTGAAAGGAACAAAGCAGAGAGGCAGTAGCAGCCTCCCCTGTTTGTTTATTTGTGTGAATGTTACTTTAGTGTGGCTTTTTTTTAATCCCCTCTCTTGTCTGGGCTGGATTAACACCCAAAGTGTTCTGACAGAGCCGTGAAAGCTTAAAAAAAAAGTGATTAGAGATGGAGAAGAGAACAAAGGAGGCTCAGAGCATCCATGGACTCCTGACCTTGGGAAAAAAAGCTCCTCTGGGATTAAAATGTAACTTTAGACTCCAAGATATCTGAAGGATGTTGGTATTTTATAGCAATTCAAAGGTGTCCATATAAAGAGCTTGATATTGCTTGGGGTTTATTTTGCAAAATCTCTTCACTGCAATCCCATCTCCAACCAAACCTCACCATTTTCAGCTCTAACCCAGTGCCAGGACAGGTAATTCTGACCCATCCAACCTTCCCACCTGCATTTATCCCTGCCCCTCCTTGCTCCAGGGTGTTTAATCCCTCTGCAGGGGTGGGAGCTCATTTATTTCAGTAATCCTGGGAGCTCTGGGGATTTTGGGATGCTGCACCACCACAAAGTGTGGCTGGGCTTCTCCAAGGTGATTTCCACTGTTCCTGGCCTGGGAGCAGCTACAGCACCTTCAATCAGCTGGATTTTGGGCAGTGCTGTGCAATTTTGAGTGGAGGGCAGCATCCCTGACAGCCTGGGGTGTTTTGAGTGGATAATTTTTATAATGTAAATTTTGGATTCTGGAAAAAAGGTTAATCCTGACCTCAGCTTGGTGACTCCAGAACCTCGTGGGCTGTCACATATGGGGAGCCTTGGGGACAAGGGCAGCCCCTGCTGAGGGGGTGGCTGAGGGTCAGCCCTGGATTCTGGGGCAGGAGAACAGAGGAGAAGGGATTCATGGAGCCATCACCTCCAGGAACAGCTCACCTGCCCAACACTGCCTTCTTCAACACCCAAAATTCACCATTCCCAGAGATTTCTCTGGCTTACACTGCTGCCCCAAGACTCCTGCTCCTATCTACGTTCCCCTTAAAACCCTCCAGCACAAGGGATGCTTGGATCTCTATGAACAGCCACATTAATTCTGATTTCAGCCCTGCCCCTCAGCTTGCAGCCTGGGTTTGAGGGCTGGAGCTGCTCTGAGAGATGGGAGGGGTTCCCAAGGGTTAATTGAGGTTTTCTTCACAGGTCACTGGGGACACTCTTGCTGCCTGCTTTAACTTGGCTTTTTCTCTCTTTACCAAGACAGAAATCAAACTAATAAATTAAAAGAGGGTGGAAGAGAGATGCAATAATCAATCAAAGACTTTCCCAGACTGAGATGAGTGACTCTAAGGGAAGCTGAGAAAACAAAAGCAACTTCTTTCCTGGATGAAAGGTGAAGGAAAAAGACCCTTTTTTGGCAGATTTTTAATGAGCGTTTGGCAGGGAGCTGTTGATTTTCATGTGTGCCCAGAGCAGAGAAGGGGCTTGGCTTTAACTCAAGCTTCAGTGAATGGCAGATAATTAATTAAACAAGGGCTGAGCAAGTGTAAAGTCACTGGGTTTGAGCCTGAATCCAAATTCACCCAAAGCTTGGTCTTGCTACTGCCCTGACAGAGCAGCCACAGAGCTGAGCCCTGTGTGAAGAGTGCTCTCAGCCCCTCCTGCTCACCTGGAGTTTGAATAAAATTGCTTTGATTTACACAAATGCTTTCTTTTCACCTGTTCTGAATCCTCCCACAGTGACTTGTGGGAGCAATTGACAGTTCCCAGCTCAATATCCTGGAGAGAGATGAAACAGCAGCAGTGGGAGATAAGGGGAGAGCTCACAGTGTGATCTAAAGCTGGGCCTGCCCAAAATTAGCTCTTATCCAAGAATAAATGATCCCTAAACAGATGCTTGGCACACACAGGCAGCCTGTCTGCCCAGGTGTGGTATTTTCAGGGTCCCCCATTGGAGGAGGAAAGGATGAATCTGAGTCCATATTCTTAGAAGGCTAATTTATTATTATATTATATTATATTATATTATATTATATTATATTATATTATGCTATATTATGCTATATTATGCTATATTATGCTATACTAAGGAATAGAGAGAGGATACTTACAGAAGGTTTAACAAGATACTACTCAAAAACTTGTGACTCTCCAGAGAGAGAGTCATTTACTTAATGACCATGATTGGTCATTAAGTAAAAACAATTCACAAGTTGGATAAACAATCTCCAACCACATTTCAGAGCAGCAAAACACAGGAGATGCAAATGAGATAATATTTTTTTCTGTTTTCTCTGAGGCTTCTCAGCTTCCCAGAGAGAAATCCTGGGCAAAGAGGATTTTTCAGAAAATATGATGGTGACAGCCAGGAACTTATTCTAGTTCTTAAATTTCGATGATCTCCTGGAGCTTTTTCATATTCCGAGCCCTCTTTTGGAGGGGTGAAAGGTGTTTTGGGTTTTGGACTCCAAGAGCTTCAACCTTTACTGTCCTAGGCTGAAAAGATGTGGCTGGGGTGTGTGTTCTGTTTTCCATCTGTCAGAGCTGGGGCAGTTCTCCTCTGTTCATTGGGCAGTTTTTTCTTTATCTCTCCCAAACCCAATCCTCCCTCCAGGAGATATCTGCTGTTCACGGGCCATTAATTATTAATTATCTGCTGTTCATGGGCCATTAATTATTAATTATCTCCTGTCCATGGCCACTGAGTGTCCCTGCATGGCTGATAAAATCCCATCATCCCTTGGGGAGATGCTCTGCCCAGGGGAGGAGCCAAGCATTCCTACCTGGATACAATCTGAGATTTCAAACATTCCTGCCTGGATACAATCTGAGGTTTCAAACATTCCTACCTGGATACAATCTGAGATTTCAAGCATTCCTGCCTGGATACAATCTGAGGTTTCAAACATTCCTGCCTGGATACAATCTGAGGTTTCAAACATTCCGACCTGGATACAACCTGAGATTTCAAACTTTCCTACCTGGATACAATCTGAGGTTTCAAACATTCCTGCCTGGATACAATCTGAGGTTTCAAACATTCCTACCTGGATACAATCTGAGATTTCAAGCATTCCTACCTGGATCCAATCCGAGCTTTGGAGCACCCCAGCAGCCTTTGCCCCCTGCATTGCCAGAGGAGCAGCTTTCTGCTGCCCTGCATGGCCAGAGGGAGCCCAGGCCCATCTGCAGCAGCCCTGGAGCTGCAGAGGAAAACTCCCCCCTTGTGCAGGATCCCTGCTGCAGCAGAGCCACAGCTGGCACTGCAGGAGGGCTGAGCCCCCATGGGATGGGGCTGGGACACCACCCTGACGCACAGGGGACAGGGACTGCTCTTACTCTGGCAGTGCTTTGTTTTCTTTTCTGTTCTATTGCATTTGTATTTTTAATTTTCCTAGTAAAGAACTGTTATTCCTGCTCCCACAGGAGCTCTCTTTGCCTGAGAGCCCCTTAATTTCAATTATATTAATTCAGAGGGAGGGGGTTTGCATTTTCCATTTCATTCCCCCATTTCAGGGGAGGCTCCTGCCTTCCTTAGCAGACACCTCCTTTCAAAGCAAGACATTTACACACTTGCAACTCTCTGGATCAGAGAAAGAGCCCCCAGGTGATCCCAGCTGCTGGATGGGGCTATTTGCCAGTGGGATTTCATCTCCCAGCCCTTCCCCTCTCCCCGTGCCAGCAGGGAGCTCACCAGCAGGGGCTGGAAGTGCTGCCCTGCAGCAGCAGTTTCGCTGCTGGCACTGCCAGCTGGGCCCTTCTGCTCTGAGGCAGATGATCAAAAGCTTCTTTTCAGCAAAGATTTGTAGCTGGGGAGAAAAAAAATTAAGAAATTCAGGTTTGAGACAGGCTGATAAATGAGGGTTTTTGTTTGTGGCTCATCCAATCCATCAGTTTGTTTTCCTGATCACACTGATGTGCAGGATGGATGAGGTGTTTTTTCTCTCTTTATTTGACTCGTTATACACAAAATATCAATGTGTGGAGGCTGCTCTTGAGGCTCAAATGAGCCTAAAAAATGTAAATTAATAATAATAAATTATCCATATTTGGACACCTTCATGGGTGTGTAAGGAACTCACCTGAGGTCAGGGTGGGCATTTTGAATATTTGAAGAGCTTGGAGTACAGTTGGGAACTTGGCTTGGGCCACAAACTGTCCAAAATCTAAACTCTGATAATATTTTTCTCACTTGGGCTTTGACAGCTTTCATTAGCCAATAAAATCCATATAATCCATAAAACAGACACCGCTCTGTGGAACTGCAGCCTGGATGGGAATGTTTTCCCCTCAGGACAGTGTGTGTCATGTTTGGCACCTGTGGTAGCACTCGAGCACTCAGATAACAAAACCAAGCCCTCAAGCAGAATATTTCTGCTCAGTGACTCCCCCGAGCTGCCTCACAGCTGATGTCTTCATTTGCCATGGCCTTCAGGAAGGATTTCTTTAGTTCAGTTCTAAATCTTGCAGTGTAAAATTGATTTTTCTGCCTGTTTCTGCTGCTTCGCAGCAAACAAATGGTCCTTCCCCCAGGAAAGGGCTTTATACTCTGAGGTTAATGATATGTGGAGTTAGAGAAAGTCTCCAGTCAGCACTCCAAGGATGAGGCTGCAGACAGGGCCGGTTCCTAAGTCAGGAATTAATTAATTAGATTGAGGCAGGCAGGAAATGTCGTGTTGAGATGTTTATCTCAAGCAGTGCCCTGTATCTGGCTGCTGATAAGGGATGTGGTTATCTCCTGTCCTCCACAGCAAACAGAGGTCACTGCATGGCTAAGCCATTATTAGGACATTTTTCAAAGGTGATTTGTGCACGTGCAGCTATTTTCTGTGTTAAAATAGGGAGCACTCCCTGTGCTGAGTGTTCTCAGGGGATGGGATTTCCTCAGGAATAACTCTGGGAGATCACAGTCCTTGATCCCTCCTGGGAAAAGCCGCTCCCACTGAAGCCAGGACAGGGAACGGCCACTGCCCACCCCAGTAATTGCAATATTTGGGTGCATTTCTGTATTTCATCCCAAGAATTGCAATATTTGAGTGCATTTCCATATTTCACCCCAGTAACTGCAATATTTGAGTGTATTTCTGGATTTTACAGCCCACCCAGTAATTGCAATATTTGAGTGCATTTCTGGATTTCACCCCAGTAACTGCAATATTTGAGTGCATTTCTGGATTTTACAGCCCACCCAGTAATTGCAACATTTCAATGTATTTCTGTATTTCACCCCAGTAACTGCAATATTTGAGTGTATTTCTGTATTTCACACCAGTAACTGCAATATTTGAGTGTATTTCTGTATTTCATCCCAATAATTGCAATATTTGAGTGCATTTCTATATTTTGTCCCAATAATTGCAATATTTGAGTGTATTTCTGTATTTCACAGCCCACCCAGTAACTGCAATATTTGAGTGCATTTCTGAATTTCACCCCAGTAACTGCAATATTTGTATTTCTGTATTTTACAGCCCATCCCAGTAACTGCAACATTTGAATGTATTTCTGTATTTTACCCCAGTAACTGCAATATTTGTGTACGTCTGTATTTCATCCAAATAATTACAATTATTGAGTGCATTTCTGTATTTCATCCCAGTAATTACAATATTTGAGTGCATTTCTGTATTTCATGTCAGCAATTGCAATATTTGAGTGCATTTCTGTATTTCATCCCAATAATTGCAATATTTGAGTGCCTTTCTGTATTTCACCCCAAGAACTGCAATATTTGAGTGCATTTCTGTATATTACAACCCACCCAGTAATTGCAATATATCAGTGAATTTCTGTATTTCACCCCAGTAACTGCAATATTTGTGTGCATGTCTGTATTTCATCCAAATAATTACAATTTTTGAGTGCATTTCTGTATTTCATCCCAGTAATTACAATATTTGAGTGCATTTCTGTATTTCATGTCAGCAATTGCAATATTTGAATGCATTTCTGTATTTCATCCCAGTAGCTGGAATACTGGAGTGCCTGTCTGGATTTCATCCCAATAATTGCAATATTTGAGTGCATTTCTGTATTTCACAGCCCACCCCAGTAATTGCAATATTTGAGTGCATTTCAGTATTTTATCCCAATAACTGCAATATTTGAGTGCATTTTTGTATTTTACAGCCCACTCCAGTAATTGCCATATTTGAGTGCATTTCTGTATTTCACAGCCCACCCCACCCAATAACTGCAATATTTGCATGCATTTCTGTATTTCACCCCAGAAATTGCAATATTTGAGTGCATTTCTAATCCCAAAGTGCAGCTAAAACCTGCTGCTAAAATCTGCACTGAGGTAAAACCAAAGTTCTCCACATCCCAGGCTGTGTAACACCGCCTGCTCCCCACTTCCCTGCACATTTCCAACCTCAGATCTCCAGGGAAATCGCTCCCCCTGTCCATCAAACCCTCTCCAGGCTGGCCAGCAGCCCCTGCACGCTCAGGCCTGGCGTGGGCCGGGGTGTTGATGTGGAAATGGGGATTTGATGGAACCATCCCTGCTGCCAGGACACAATCTGGGCTTGGTTGGCTCCTGCCTGGATCAGCTCTCCCCTCCTGCAGGAGCTGTGTGAGCGAGTAGCAGGGACACACTGCAGCGGGAAAATCAATCCAGGGAGGGGAAATTGATAGAATTCTGATAGAAGAGTAATGCCATGGTTGGCTCTCATAATTAAAGGTTTAATAATTATTATACTTTATTATTACACTTTATTTATATAAGAAAATATTATATGAGGCATTTACATTCTCTGAAATGAGAGAGAGACATAATTCTATCTCTCAGGGTTTTTTCCTGGAGAAGCACAGAGAGAAGAAGAGAAAAACAATTCTTATCTCTACTTGCTGCTCCTGTTGTTTTTGCACATGTGGAATGTGTTGGAAAGATTGTTTATCTGAAGAGATTTGTCAGTTGGATTCTGATGAGGATTGTTTTGTTTCCTTGGCCAATCACTCAAAGCTGTGTCCTGGCTGTCAGGAGACAGTCACCAGTTTTCTTTAGGATGTATCTTTGTAAAGTGTAGTATAGCATCTCTATAATTAATATAATATAATATAATATAATATAATATAATATAATATAATATAATATAATATAATATTTTAATAAAGCAATTGTTCAGTCTTCTGAATCAATGCAGTCAGATGCCAATAATTTCCTCACATTGGGATTTTACTATAATTATATATATATGTTAAGAGAAGTTTTATAGACTTATAAAACTTAGACAAAAATTATATACTTAGAAATGAAAGTCTATAAAATTATAAGTAAAACTTATAAACTGTTTTACTCCCCTTGCGTTGTTATTATGGGGTAGCTGGGTTTGGGACATTTGGGAGGGTCAGCTCGTTACCATGTGTCCTGGATTGCCAAGCAAATTGTGTTCTATTCACCATCTGCATGGCAGCTGGCTTCTGTTCAGTGGGCAGTTTTCCTGATCTCTTCGACACCCACTCCTCCCTCCGGGGAGATATTTGCTGATAAGAGGTCGTTGAATGTCACTGCAAGGCTGATAAGAACTACAGCATCCCATTGGGAGATGTGAGCGCAGAGGGAGGAGCCAAGCATTCCTGCCTGGATATAATCTGGAGATTCTGGAACACCAGCCAAGCATTCCTGCCTGGATATAATCTGGGGATTCTGGAACACCAGCCAAGCATTCCTGCCTGGATATAATCTGGAGATTCTGGAACAGCAGCCAAGCATTCCTGCCTGGATATAATCTGGGGATTCTGGAACACCAGCCAAGCATTCCTACCTGGATATAATCTGGAGATTCTGGAACACCAGCCAAGCATTCCTGCCTGGATATACTCTGGGGATTCTGGAACACCAGCACGGCTTCTGCACTGGATTTCCCAGAGGAGCAGCAGCTGCCTCTGCCCCTGGATCTCCAGAGGAGACTCCACCCTTGTCCAGGATCCCTGCTCCAGCAGAACCACCCCTGACACTGCAGGAGGGCTGAGCCACAATTCCAATGGGACTGCTGCCAACACCCTGACCCACAGGGTTGGGTTCTGGCTCTGGCAGGGTTGGTTTAGTTCACACATTGTTTATTTTATCCTTTTATTTTCTTCCCTAATAAAGAACTGTTATTCCTGCTCCCATATTTTTTGCCTGAGAGCCCCTTAATTTACAATTTATAGCAATTTAGAGGAAGGGGTTTGCATTTTCCATTTCAGGGGAGGCTCCTGCCTTCCTTAGCAGACACCTGGCTTTCCAAACCAAGACACCCTGGCAGTACCTGGCCTCCAATCAAGGTGTCAGGAAGTGACCTCCACCCCTGGGCAGTGAAGAAGAAGTCGATGGACAGAATTTTGTGAGGGCTAAAGGGTTAAAAGGTGAAACATCCATTGTGTGGATGAACACACAGTGGGGAAAATCCTCTGCTCCCAAAATATTTTCTCTCTTCAGTCTTCTGTTGTATTTTTGGTAAGGTTTTAATAAACCTTTTACATTTTCTGGAAGGGAAGATCATTTCTCACAAAGTCAACTCCTGGGTTGAGTTGCAGCCCTGGAAGCTGCTCTGCCCTGGCAGGTCAATAATGACACAGCACAGGCAAACCCTGCGTGGCAAATAATTGACTAATTAGCAAATCCAGCAGGAAATGTCAGGCACAAGCTGGGGAAGGGAGCTGATATCCCTGCCAGCCGGGTGACAGCGGGACATTTCCATAAAATGTGGAATTTCACCCGTGTGGGTGAAGAGTTGGGGCATTTCTCAGGTGTTGGGGCAGCTTTGGGGGTGGCAGCAAGGACTGGAGGGTTCTGAGCTCAGCATCTGAGCTGGGGAGGTCAGTGGGGCAAACTTCAGAGAGGGAAGAATTAGGGGCAAAAATCCTGTATTTGTGGTGTGAAATTATAATTGTTCTTCCCCAAAATGATTATTGTCTGGGAAAAGATGGAGTGCACCAGGTGTGACCAAGCTTTAAACCTCTGGGCAGGGCTGTGTGTGTAAAAATCACATATTTGACCTGTATCAAACCCCAGATTTTGACCTGATCAAATCTCAGATTCTGACCAGTATCAAATCCCAGATTTTGGCCAATCTCAAATTTCAGATTTTGACCAGTATTTCAGATTTTGACCAGTATCAACTTTCAGATTTTGGCCAATCTCAAATCTCAGATTTTGGCCAGTACCAAATCCCAGAATCTGACCAGTATCAAATCCCAGATTTTGGCCAATCTCACATTTCAAATTTTGACTGGTATCATATCTCAGATTTTGGCCAGTATCGAATCCCAGAATATGACTGGTACCAAATCCCAGATTTTGGCCAATTTCAAATCTCAGATTTTGGCCAGTATCAAATCCCAGAATATGACTGGTACCAAATCCCAGATTTTGGCCAATCTCAAATCTCAGATTTTGACAAGTATCAAATTCCAGATTCTGACCAGGATTAAATCCCAGATTTTGGCCAATCTCAAATTTCAGATTTTCCTACAACCCCACCCCAGCTGCTCCTGGATTGCTGTGTCTGATCAGGCCAAGGAAAAGTCCTGAAAAAGAACAGAGAGAAAGAAAAAATTATAAATAAAGAGAGAGGCAAATGGTGCCTCTGGGAGTAGCTCAGAAGGAAGGACAGAGGATGGTTCTAAATCCAGGAGTTTTTCCTGCCTTAAACCAGAGATTAACACCCAAATCTATCAGATTAATGGCTGAAAACAACAACAAAAAAAAGGTGCTGAATTTTAATTTCAGAGAAAGATTAATT
This sequence comes from Ammospiza caudacuta, assembly GCF_027887145.1. NCBI lineage: Eukaryota > Metazoa > Chordata > Aves > Passeriformes > Passerellidae > Ammospiza > Ammospiza caudacuta. Next base: position 3,414,950 of record NC_080618.1, read on the forward strand.
TTTTTTCAAGCCAGGAGTAATTTTGCAGTCGTTTTCCAATGGAATATTGTGGGTTTTGAGGATTTCTCTTCAAAGCTGAGCATGGGGGGAGCAGGATCCCCCTGAGCACAGGGATGTGAGGAGGGGGCTCTGGGGGCTCAGCCTGAGAAATCTCCAGGACAAATTTACAGGAAGGTAAAAGAAACCTTTGGAACCTTGAAATGAAATAAAAAACCTGAACCTGCTGCTAAAAATGGCTATGATTAGGACAGCAAAATTTGATTTAGAGATGTTTGAAAGAGGCTGAGAGGAATAAATATTGCTTGATTTATTTTTTTATTTTCAGCAAATGATGTAATTTCTAAATGCACACAAAAAACCAAATATATGTTGGAAAAATGAAAATATCAACATAAAACTTGGTTGTGCTGTCGTGATTTTCAACTTAAGTCAGTTTAATTCTAACATGAGCAACTGTGCTGAACCTAAATCCTAAAAGACACAAAACTTGAAATTCTGTTGCTTTATGATAGAAATAATTTTTATTTTATTTTACTTTATAGGAACCATCCTGAAGACTTTGAGTTCTGGGAATCTGGAAGATTTAGTGCTACAAAACCCACCACTTTTTTTTTTTCTTTTTAACAGAGAATTGGGGCACAAACACAAAATGTTTAATGGTGCTCAGATGCCAAATTTCTGCCAAATAATTTTTACTGGGGCTGGACACAGAATTGCTGCTGAAATGATTGAAAATGAGAAGTTGGCAAAGTCCTTCTGAGGCAAAAATGTGCATTTTGGCTTCTTTTGCTTGCAGGGGCTGCAGAGCGAGAAAAGTCAGATTAAAAAACAGAATTATTTAACTCTTAAAAGCCTGGTTTGTGCTGCAGTTGGATTGTTCTGGAAAATACTGGAATTTCAGATTTTCCACATTTTTCTCATAAATTGATCCTGTCCCATCCTGTTCAGCCTGGCCTTGGGCACTTCCAGGGATCCAGGGGCAGCCTCAGCTTCTCTGGGAATTCCATCCCAGGTCCTCCCCACCCTCCCAGGGAGGAATTTATTCCCAATATCCCACCTAACCCTACTCATTTAATGGCTTTTTTTTTCCTCCTGTGTAGAATTTGATGCAAAGATTTTTACAATTTTTAAATCTTTTCTTAAAAGCCAATGAAAACAAACTTTTCTCATTTGAGCCATCAAACCCAAACTTTTCCTCTATATTTTTATATTTTATTATGTTTTTATTCCTGGGTGATATTTCTCTCCAGCATTGCTTTTCTCTGATTTGTACCTTATTTTATTTTTATTCTGTGTACAATTCAAGGACTTGAAGAACACTTAAACTTGTTTTGTTTCCCCCTGGTTTTATTCTGGGTGAATTGCAAGGATTTGAGGAGCACTTTTAAATAAAACCTGTTCTTTTTGTTTCTTCCTGCCTTTTTTTTTTTTTTAATAGAATTCGATGATTTGAATAGCGCTGTTAAAAAAACTTTTCTTTTTTTTTCAGTGTCTCCATTTGGTTTTTTCTCTCCCAAATTACCTGTGTAAGTGCATCTATAAATACCAGAGCAAGTCAGGCATGAAGCACTGAGACTAAATATAAAACCTAAGGAAAAATACAGCAAAAAACCTCCATGAAGAGGAGAACACCTTGATTTTATTGGACAGATCCCGTTATCCACGTGGGATCTGTGGATCCACCACAGACCAGGCTCAAACCTCCTCCACCAAAGCAAAATTTTCAAAATATTTGAGACGTGTCAACACCAAAATGGGATCTTGTTGGAACTGAGAATTTGAGAATTTCTGTGCTGACAGACACTGACCCCCAGGAGAGGCTCTGCATTTGACCTGAGGCTGTGGAGAAGCTTCAAAAATGGAATGATAGAAGTGGGATTGTGGGTGTGGAGTTTGGATAAAAGTGTGTGACATCACACACTTTTACTAGTGAATTACTAGTGGAATTCACTACTTTTTTAGTAGTGAATTAGTAGTGGAGTTTGAATAGAATATGTAATATCAGATAGTGGAAAATTTAGAGTTTAAGGTTTTAGAATATAGTAATGGATATAAAGGAAGAGGGAGGTCTTGGGGTGGAGGTTGGTCCTTCTTCTTCTCCTCTTCCTTCTTGTCCTTCTCGTCTTCCTTCTTCACCTTCTTCTCCTTCACCTTCTTCTCCTTCACCTACTTTTTACCTCCTCCTCCTCCTCTTCCTCCTCCTTCTTCTTCTTCTTCTCTTTCTTCTCCTCCTTCTTCTTCTTCTTCTTCTTTTTCTTCTTCTTCTCCTTCTCCTTCTCCTTCTCCTTCTCCTTCTCCTTCTCCTTCTCCTTCTCCTTCTCCTTCTCCTTCTCCTTCTCCTTCTCCTTCTCCTTCACCTTCTTCTTCCTGGGTTTGGGTGGTTTTGTGTAATTGGATGGAAAGTCCCCATTGCAGGCCATGGGTGGTTGGTTATTGGGTTAAAAGTAAAAATAATTTCAGTGTTATTTCTTAATGGGACAGTTTATCCTTAAAAGGCCTTGGAGAGAGAGAGACAGGACTCCATTTTTAGTTTGTTGAGAGAAGTGCTGCAGAACTCAGGGTTTGTGGGACTGTGACAGAGGTAAGAACTGATAAACATCTGAGTTGAACAAGAAATCATTCGATCACCATCCTGTGATTGAATCCCAACCCTGGCAGAGAAATTAGGCAAAAGAATCCTCAGGATCTAATTTCTCCAGAAGCCTTCAGTTAAATATTCCAAGAAGTGATGGAAAGAGATTAAAATCCCTGTTAGGACTCCAGAATCTACCTGGAACAGATGTTTGAGAGTTGCATACAGCTGGGTCATTCCAAAAGCAATTCATTTGCCCTCAGAAGGAGAAAAGTATCCAAAGTCTTGCTGGGATCTGGAGAGGGGCCTGGAATCCCAGAGATTGCAACAAAGGATGTATTGCACTCAGGAAAATCAAATAGAAATCCAGATTAATGTGCTGCACCCAGGAAAATAAAATTAATATCCAGACTGCTCTGGAAAGGTTTGACAACTGAATAGTAAAACTGACATTTCAGGGGTTATTACAATATTTAATTGAGGATCACAGAACCACAGCAGGATTTGGGATCTGGGGGTGAGATGGGATGAGCCATCTAAAAAATCTGGGGCAGCTGCTGCTCTTGGTTTTGTAATGGTTCTTAAGGCCATTAAATAAAAACCTTGTTAGAAATAAATACCCCAAAGCATCTTTCATTTGTATGCTCAGTGTTGATTCTAAAAATATGAGGGAATAAAGAGATAATTTATCCAATTGCTGTGATCCTGCAATGCCTAATGGGTTTTTTGTGTTAATAACAGAGGCAAAGCAGATTGATGTGCATTCCACCAGCTCCTAAACTCGATGGGTTTATTTATACCAGAGATAAATTAGCAAAGGCCTCATATAAACAACGTGGTAGAGTTGGCAGCTTGGAAAAAAAATCCCTGTACAAGGGGATTAATTTGCTTTTAAACTTGTTTGGAAGATGACTCGTACCTTAAGTGGATCAGCTCAGCTGGGATGGTCCTGCCCAAAGGGATTTGAAACCAAATCATCACAAAGAAGAATTTTGTACAGGTAGGAACTGAAGCCAGGCAGAACCTGGGGAAGGAGTGGGATGAAGGGGAGAGGGACAAAAACAGGATGGAAAAACCCTCAGAGATGGAGAGGAAGGCAAGGAAGGTCCTTGAGGCAGCAGTGAGGGGGCAAAAAGGCCCAGCCTGGGGACAATAGATGGATTTTATGGCTCTGGATGGTGAAAAGCAGAGGGAACACTGAAATACCTGGATTTCAGTCCCTTTCCCATCTTTCACTCCCTCTCCCACCTTTCAGTCCCTTTCCCACCTTCTCCCTGTGCAAGGGCTGCAGGAAGCAGGAAAATGCTCTCAGCCATTCCTGGCATTCTCTCTCTGCTCCCCTGCTCCTTCCCTGCCCTCCTCCAGGAGCTGAAGGGTCCCAAATGAGATCTTGCAGCACTCTCTCATCTCTCCTCACTGTTCCCAAGGATTTTTCCCACTTTTTTGCCCACCCTGGCGAGGCTGCCCTGTCCCCCAGCAATCCCTGTCTTCCTCTGGAAGGAATTCCTGCCTGCAGCTGCCAAGGCAGCTCTGACAAGCTCACAAAACACACAAGAACCTTTAATGAAACAGCCAGAAAGGCAAACACTGCCCTGGTGATTTATTCAGGCAGCTGAACTCCATCAGAAGGAGTCAGTGATGGACAGAGAACACTCTGCTGATGGATCCCCCTGGGTTCACCTCATTTTGCAGGGAAGGGAGTTTGCAGCTTGGAGGACAAGTTGCAGTTTTATCACATGGAGAGGTTTGGGGTCTCTGCTGCTCTGGGGCCTAAAAAGCCCCTCCCACACCCCTGCAATTAATTTATTCTGGTTAAAGCTTTAATTGCCCCTTAATTCCCAAATAAGGAAATAATGGAAAGGGCAGCTCCGGCCCTAATTGCTCTGATCTGGCTCATTTTAGTCCCAACCTGGATGAGCTGTGAAAAACCAACTTTTCCCTGGATTTTCCCCCTTGTGTGTCTGGCAAAGGCTCAGAGCCAGAGAGCAGCCCTGCCTGGGATGGCATTGCCTTGATTGATCCCTGCAGGCTGAAAAAGGAGCTCGAGGGCCCAGCAGCCTCCCTGGGTTTGCTTTTGTTCCCTGGGATGTTCAGAGCTGCTCTGGAAAGTTCTGACGTGTGAGCAGAGGCTGAAATAGGTGAAATGGGGAAAGGCCAGCTCCCAGTGCTGCCTGCAGCAGGAACAGGCACTGCCTGCTCCTCTCCTGCCTGCCAGAGCTCACAAGGGACATTTTTGGAGACCAGGCACCAGCCACTCCTGTTTGGAGTTTATTTACTGCCCCTGCTCCAGCTCAGCCTGGGACGGGGTTTGAGGCTTGTCAGGATGTTGTGGCCTGGTGGGACCTCTCAGGTGTGTAAAACCAGGAATGAGCCCTGGGCAGGAATGCAAAAACAGGAACGAGGCCATTCTGCAGGTACAGAGCCCCTGGGCAGGTGTGTAAAACCAGGAATGAGTTGATTCTGCAGGTACTGAACCCTTGGGCAGGTGTGTAAAACCAGGAATGAGCCCTGGGCAGGAATGCAAAAACAGGAATGAGGCCATTCTGCAGGTACAGAGCCCCTGGGCAGGTGTGTAAAACCAGGAATGAGCCCATTCTGCAGGTGTGTAAAACCAGGAATGAGCCCATTCTGCAGGTGTGTAAAAACAGGAATGAGCCCTGGGAAGGTGTGTAAACCAGGAATGAGCTGATTCTGCAGGTACAGAACCCTGGGCAGGTGTGTAAAGCCAGGAATGAGCCCATTCTGCAGGTACAGAACCCTGGGCAGCACAGGAGCAGCCTGGCAGGCTCAGGGGGCTCTCACTGGGCACAGGAAGGAAAAGCAGAGAATTCCTGCTGTTATTCTCCTCAGAGCTGGGTTTTGCCCAGCCCAGCCCATGCTGGGACTCACAGAAATTTTCCATGAAGGAGCTGGAAGGACTTTCTCAAATAGATTTGGTTCTTTAATACTTTTGGGAGGATGTGGCCAGAAAAAATTGGTGCTGGGGAGGGAGGCTGAGGAAATCAGCTGGGATGTGTAATTCCAAAATCAGATTCTCAGCTGTATCTGTGCCCTGCTGGAGTGCTCTGAGCAGGCAGAAATCCTGGGAGAGACAATAAAGCAGGATTGGAGAAGTTGTGTGAAGAAGTGACCAAAGCAGGGATTTTTCTCAAGAGTGGAGAAGGAGGGAATCTTATTAAAACTGTTTTTTCTGTCAGCGCTGAAAGGAGTTTTTACTGACACAAAACTCTGGGGTTTATTCTCTCTTTGTGTTTAAACACTGATAAGGAGGAGTCTGAGTCAAAGCAAACTTGCTGTTATTGATCAGGAATATTTTAAACTCTGATTTCCAGCTCTCTTAATAGGGTCAGGAATTTGCTAGCTGCTCCCATCCCTCGTGGCTCTTTGGGGAAAATCCTCAGCTGGTGCAAAGCAAGGAGCATCCCCTCAGGGACACTGGGCTGGTTTTCAGTGGGAACCTGTTCCTGGGCCAGCAGAAATGGCATGGATCCACTCGAATCAGTGCCATAAAATCCCAGAATGGTTTGGTTGGAAAGGACTTTAAATCCCCTCCAGCCCCATCTCCTGGGCAGGGACACTTCCACTATTCCAGATTATCCCAGCCTGGCCTTGGGCACTCCCAGGGGTCCAGGGGCATCCACAGCTGCTCTGGGAATTCCATCCCAGCCCCTCCCCATCCTCCCAGCCAGGAATTCCTTCCCAATATCCCATCTCTCCCTGGTCTCTGCCAGTTTAAAGTCCTTCCCACTTGTCCTGTCCTCTTGGCTCTGTCCCTGTAAGGAGAGCAGGAATTTAATCCTGATTAATTCCACTGATGGAAATGCCAGGAACAAGCTGCAGCTCTTTTGTCTGGCCTGAATTCCTCCCCTGGCCAGCAAATCTTGGATAAGCCCTGGTCCCTTTTGTGCCTTCTCCCTGTCCCAGGTGACCACTCAGCTCAGGTGGAGGCTGGGATGTTTTCAGGAGGTTCATTGGGGCAGCCAGGAGAATAAAACCAGACTCAGATGTGCTGGAAGAGCTGCTGTGGCTCTGGAAATACTCCAGGGCTGTTCCCAACCTTTCCCTGTGTTCCCACTGTTCAGGTGTCCTGGTTTAGGGCAAATTTGAGAGAAAACCTCCAAAAGGGGCCACTCCAGAAAGCAAACCCACACGGCCCTGTGACTGTGTTCGCAGGGGTCTGAGGATGAGGGAAGAGACCGGACTGTTTCCCTGGACTGTTTTTCTTTCCCTTTTTTGCACCAACTCGAGCCTGTTCTGGACTGGGCCCCTTTGTGGCCTAGTGGGGCCTACTCTGGGCCACAGCCTTTGCCAGCACTGCAGGGACTGAGAACAGAGCAACCACCCCCAAGAGAGACTTCCTGAATTTGTCATCTTTTTCAGAGTGGTGAAAGAGTGGTGTCATCTGGTATTGTTCATTTTGTGTGCTGGGGGGTGCTGTGCCTGGTAAATAAACAGGTTCTTTCCACTTGTTTCCAAGGAATCCTTCCCAACCCGGTTGGGCAAAGGGGCTGTGTCACAGACATCTTTTATGAAAAATCCTTTCCTTAGGATTTTTCCTCCTGAGAAGCTGGGAGGCCTCAGGAACAAAATGTAAACAATGATTATCTGCTGCTGTGGAATGCAACAGGTGCATCTGGGATTGGTCTCATGTGGTTGTTTCTAATTAATGGCCAAGCACAGTCAGCTGGCTCAGACTCTCTGTCCCAGCCACAAGCCTTTGTTATCATTCCTTCTTTTTCTGTTCTTAGCCAGCCTTCTGATGAAATCCTTTCTTCTATTCTTTTAGTGTAGTTTTAATATAATATATATCATAAAATAATAAATCAAGCCTTCTGAAACATAGAGTCAGATCCTCATCTCATCCTCAGACCCCTGCCAACACGGTCACACTGGGCCAGCCCTGGGCCAGCACCTCTCCTGCTGAAATGCTCTTTGGCCCATGTCCTTGTGACCCAAAGGGACTGAGAGGCAGCTCCAGAGGATGGGTAACACCCCTGAGGAGATGGAGACATGGGGGAATGGAAAAACCTTCCAGAAACTGATTTAACCTCTGCCATCCCACCCTGGCTGCTCCCAAATATCCATTTCCCAGCAGATCTGTGTCCCATGCCCAGAGAGCTCTGCCAAATCCCTGCACAGCAGTGACCCTGCCTGTGCACAGAGCTGAAATCCATCACTGAGGGCTGGGCTCCTGCTCTTTGTCCAGACATCATCAGAATTGGGCTTTCTCTGGCTACAGAGCAAATGGTTGGAGTCCTTCACATCCTTCAAAGGGGCAGCAGTGGAATTAAGCTCTGCTGGAAAGTTCCTTTGGGGTCCTGAACAACTTCAACCTAAATTGACAAGCTGTAAACCAGAGAGGTTTTTGCTTTCACTGGGATTGGGGTGCTGTGCAGATCTACATTTGGAGGGTGAACTCTTGTTTTCGACTTGACATCAGGGGCACTTGAGAGCCAAAGGGGTTTTGGGGCTGTGAGTTCAGTCCTATATTTAGCTAGACCTGTATTTAATGAGTCCTATATTTAGTTAGTCCTGTCTTTAGTGTGTTCTATATTTAGTGAGTCCTATATTAAGTTAGTCCTATATTAGGTCAGTCCTATATTTATCCTTTCTACCTAATTTATCTGTAAAATCATCCCCACAAAGTTCTACTGTCCCACCCATCCCACCTGTAACTCCCTGACCTGTTAAACCTGGCTTTACCTTGGCAGAACAACTATTCCTGTGGATCAAGGGGCTTTTCCAGCAGTTTAGGAGTGAAAATTCCTTTATTATTCCTTTATTGTTGTGAGAATTTATCCTCCAGGGCCACCCAGTGCTGCTCCTCAGCAGCATCCCAAGGCTTGGCAGCTGAATTATCCCTGTGTGGGATTTCTGTCAGATCCCTGCAGCTGGGAGGTCAATTTTTCTCCCTGGGTAAGGAGAATTTTTATGTAAAAAGGACTTTTTTGGAGCTGTGTGATTCTGTGTAATGAATGCACTGCAGCAGCAGTGACTCCACACTTCTGCTCCATCCCTCTGCTGATCCCAACATTTTCTCACCCTGTGGATGCCAGAGCTGGGGATGGGGATTTATTGATTGCTGGTGCAGCAAAGTGATTTCAGCCTGGCCAAAGTGATTCAAGGAAAGCTCATTCTGCTGAGCTCTGGGGTTTTTTCACCTTAAATCTGAGCTCTGTCTGCTGCAAGAAACCTGCGGTGGGAGTTGGTGGCATCAAGGAATTCACATAAATAACATTTAAAGTTTTCTTTCTGACAGCAGGTGGGGAGATCTGGCACAAAGAACTGCTGGGGAAAAAAAGGCAGGAGGGTTGATGCTGCAGATTTTGTGTTTTCAAAGTGAACTCGAGTGAGAACACACAAAGAGAATCAAATCCATGGAGCAAAGAGTCCATGGGAGGGGTTGGATCCTGAGCTTTCATGAGCCCATGCTGCCAGTGAGCTCCTAAGAGTGTAAAAGCAGGAGGAAAATTTTCGTTTTTGCTATTATTTCATTAATAATATTTTCATAGTGCTTGATTTTCTTTATTTTCTTTATTTTTATTATTATTTTCATAGTTATTTTATTTTCTAGTGTTATATTTGAAGTAATATCAATCACTAAATCCTCTGCATGCAAAACAGCTCAGAATTTGAACAAATTAAGAAATCATGAGGCAAAAAAAAAAACAGAAAGTAAGGAAAGATTGATTTATTTTTTCATTTTCTCTGAGAAAACATTTCTGGTTGTAAATAAGAAATATTTCTATTTTCAGATGCTCAGTTTTGTTCCAGCACAGCAGTGCTGGTGTGAAATGCAGACTTGACCTCTGGATTGAGAATTTCACTGAATTCATTGAGAAAACCAGTAGAAAACATTGATCTTTTCCAGGGAAAAATTCATTTTCTTCAGCTTGAAGTCTTGTAGGATGAATTCTGATCAGGCAAAGTAGGAAAAATCATATGTGAAGCAGAAGAGGTAACAAAAAAAAGAGAGAAAAGGGTAAAATACTCAAGTGAAACGTTTCAGCAGCTTTAAAATCTTCCCCTCCATGCCCCAGGTGTGAATTCACTGATGGATATCAGCGTCCTTCCAGAGCATTTGGAATATTTGGGTCCTTTAGAGTTCCAAAATTTGGGTGGAAATGATGCAGAGGAGAACTGGGATGGAATTTCCAAGGCTCATGTGAAGGAAGCAAGGGCAGGAGTGAGCCCAAAGCAGGGAATTGTGAATAAACAGCTGGGATGGATTTGGGGGAGCAGAAATTTCTTGATTTGAAAAGTCAGATTTCTGTTAAGAAAGGTAGGAGCTTTTTTTGAAATGGAAAATGTAAATTCTTTCTCTCTGAATTGCTATGATTTTGAAATTAAGGGGTTCTCAGGTAAAGATAGGGGGATAGGAATAACAGTTCTTTATTAGGGGAATTAAAAACACAAATGTAATAGCATGAAAAAGTATACTATTAAAAAGTAAATGTTTTTTACTTTTTTAAATTAAAAAGTAAATACTTTTTGTACTTAAAAAGTATACTATTAAAATAGTATAAAATAGAAATATATAGAATATAGAAATATATTGATAAAATATAGAAATACATAGAAAATATATAGAAATACATAGAATATAGAAATATATAGAAATATATAGAAATAGATAGAAATAGATAGAAAAAATAGTATATGAAAAAACCCAAGCTATTGATAAAGTCAGAATACGATCTGACACCCTGTGGGTCAGGGTGTTGGTAGCAGTTTGATGAGATGGTGGTTGTAGTTTTTTGGGGTGATAAATGTGTTTTTGTTGAAGCAGTGATCTTGTAGAAGGGTGCAGTTTGGGGTTTTTTGAAGATTGGGTGGTGGTGTAGATGGCCTTGGTCTTCTCTTGGGAATGCACTGGAGAAGAAAGCTGTTTTTTGGGGATTTAGTGGGAAAGGTTGGTTGTGGTATCCCAAACCTCAGATTGTATCCAGGTAGGAATGCTTGGCTCCTCCCTCTGGGCGGAGTTTTTACAAGGAATGATTGAATTTTATCAGCCATGCAGTGACACTTTATGGATCATTGATAGAAGATATTCTCCTGGAGGGAGGATAGGTGTGGAAGAAATAAAGAAAAAACTGCCCGATGAACAGAAGATAATGCCCCACCTCTGACAGATGGGAATTGAATACACACTCCTAGTTCTAACTTAGGACATCCACCCATTTCTGTCACCTTTTCCTAATTAATATCTGTAAATTCTGCCTCTGGATCAAGGACAGCAGGACCAGGCCTGGAGGGGCCTCTCCTTGTGTGTGCAAGGATTTCCTGCCTTTTCCTGAGGTAAATCCATGGAATTCCAGTGCACAATTAAATTATGCTGCACAACTAGCTGCTGTCTCAATGGCAAAATGAACAATTAATGTAATGACATAGGATTGCTGCCTAATTAAATGATTCTATTGCATCTAAATATGGATTATTTACATTAATATGAAAGCAAAGCTGAGTGGTACAGCCAAAACCCCTGAGATTTGTGAATTGCTACAAGATAACTGCATTTTTGCAATAAAAAAAAAAAAATAAATTAAATTTATGCAATAATTTAATTTTAAAGCAAATTTTTAGTATTTTCTTTTTCTAAAAAAGGCTTTACCTGGGCTAAAGAAAGGAGAAGGAAGGACATGTGTGTTCCCATCCTGGAGCCAGGACTCTGCTCCAGCTCGTGCCAGCCTGAGCTCTCCTGATCTACATTTTATCTGCAATGCATCAGGAGTTTGTGCAGCTTTTCTTTTTTTTTTATTTGGCACAATTCCTGTGGCCTGTGCAGAGATGCAGCCTCACCAGCCAGGTGCTACAATCCCTGTAACCCTTGGATTGCTGCTCCAGGAAAACCAAAGGATGAACTCCTAAACCCAAAACTCTTCCTGTGCTGAGGTAAATTCAATTTACAACAGCTCTGAGGAGACTGTTCAAATATAGAAGGATTTTTATAGACTTTTTAAGCCCAGAAAACAATTATTAGTAAGATTTTTTGAAGCCTAGAAAATGAAATTATTTATAAGATTTTTAAATTCAGTAAATTCCGTTCATTGTAGGGATTTTTAAGCCTATAAAACTCTATGGTTTTTAAGCCCAGAAAATTCAGTGTTTTTTAAGATTTTAAAGCCCAGAGAACACAATGATTTTTACGGTTTTAAGGCCAGAAAACTCAATTTTTTAAAGATTTTTAAGCCCAGAGGACTCAATGGTTTTTAAGGTTTTTAAGCCCAGAGGACTCAATGGTTTTTAAGGGTTTTAAGCCCAGAGGACTCAATGGTTTTTAAGGGTTTTAAGCCCAGAAATCTCAGTGCATATGGGCAGGTATAGGGTCAATCTTCCAGGGTCGTGTGCCCCTGCCAGATTCCCTGGCTTTTGTAAGATTCCTCTTTTATAAAGGTTCACAGTCTAGCATTTGCTTGATGTTTCATGAACTTGATTATTTTGTAGTGCAGAATAAAAAAGAGATAAAAAACAAGTGATGATAAAGGGAGAAATCTCTTGTCTACACCAATATTTGATGGGTTTGGACAGATTTTTTTATTTTTTTTTTTTCCATCAGAGGTGACTTGGCTGTGCTCAAATCCCCATGAAGGTGCAGGAATTGCAGGCAGGGTTTAGCAGGTGTTGTCTCTTCCCATCCTGTGCCCTCTTGGGGTTCATTTCTCTGAATAAATGGACAATTTTAGGGCTGTTCCTAAAAGCCTAGGTAAGGAAATCAAGGCAGAATCCTGTTTTTTCCAGGTAAAAAAGGATAAGGGCAGTAAGATTTATCAGCAAAGGCTGCAGTGATGAGCTCCCTCTGTGGGAATCTTTAACATGAGAGCGTTTTGGGAAAGGCTTTAGAAACAGCAGAAGTAATTACAGCTAAGTGGTAGTTACAAGACTTTATGAGAAGCAGAAAGTAAGGATGAATAAAACAATGGTCTGTGTGTTAATGCTTGGCTAGAGTAACTCCCTAAGCTACAGAAAAGTATATCTAGTGAGATATTAGGGAGTTCTAAGCTTAATAATGGAGTTCTAATAATAAATGTTTTGTATTTTAAAGCTTACAAGTAAGTATTGCATTCTAAATAAGCATTGTTTTAACTGAAAGTGTGTGTGCTCATAGTGGTTAGATAAAGCTACTGTCAATGTGCTTTTGTTTTGTGTGATTGGCCAAAAAACTTTGAAAGTGAGTTGTAACTGAGTTCTTTGGTTGTTGCTGAGGATGAGTTACTGACATCTCATTATCTTCAAGTCCAATAGGGAAATCAAGGCAGAATCCTGGTTTTTCCAGGCAAAAAAGGATAAGGGCGGTAAGATTTAGCAGCAAAGGCTGCAGGGATGAGGTCCCTCTGTGGTTTGGTATTTATAATTTGGATTTATAACTCAGTGAAATAACTGATGATAGATTGGAATTCATGTGTGAAATCCTGAGGTTTATTCGAAGTGTTTGCTTTTCAACACAAACTGGGGAAGCAAAATCTTCCCTGAGAGTCCCAATCCCCCTCTGTGGCTGCTTCCAAAACTCAGTCTTTTACAGAAATTCACTACATTTGGTGTAAAGGAAGTTTCATTCAAAAGGACCAACTCAAATCCTACAGGAGTCTGGAAAAGAGGGAAAAACTCCTCAAAGCCCTGAGCAATGCTGTCTCCCTGTGCTCAAGGCTGGGGGAGTTGCAGGTGGATGAATCTGGAATAAACTGGGTTAATTTAATGGTGTTTGGGTTTTCTGCAGGTTTCCAAGTGCTATTTTCAATGTCAAAGGTGACTTGGAAAATATCACAGATAATCTGGATCTATAGAAGGGGGAATATCCCAAAGGGGTGTGAATCCCCTCTGATGAGGATACTTCACTTGGAGCATTTGAAATTTCCTTTTGGGGTTTTATTTTATTTTATTTTATTTTATTTTATTTTATTTTATTTTATTTTATTTTATTTTATTTTATTTTCATATTTTAATATATTATTTATATATTTAAAATTTTTTATTATTATTTTTAATTTTTTTCTTGTGTGTCACTGGTGACCAACAATGACAGTGACAAAAGTGCCACTTTAGGAAGAAGCAATTCCCATGAAAACATCCCTTGGTTTCCTTGCAGCTGCAGCTCCTTGATCTTCCCAATTCCTGAGCATCTCAAAGCCAAACTGGAATTTTAGTGGTAAAGGACTCTGAAGAACAAAACCATTTAAGATTATGAAGATGTATATGGGTATGATGTATTTAAAAATGTGCTTTTTGCACACTTAACATTTTTCCTGACTGGAAGCCTTAATGTCTGATTGAAGGTTGTTCATGACACATCTCTGGAGATGGAAGAAACAATAAAAGTGATTTAACAAGAGGAAAAAAAAAGAGAGGCAGCAATAAATTTGAACATTGTCTGGGTTTCAGCTGCCATAGATTGTGGGGATAATGGCACATTAATGCACAAATCAATAGCCAGAATTAAAGCCAGTTCCCAGTCAGGCTCCTCAAAGCTCTGCCAACCTTAACCCTTGGAGGAAGAGTGGAAGGAGTGGATGTGAAGTGAAGGGTGTTGGATGTGCTGCTGTGTGGAATCTGACAGAGGGCAGCTAATCCTGTTTTCCTGTGATTTCTGTCAGGAATGAGGCAGGAATTGTGACCCTTTGCTCAGAGCCTTTGCTGGGCTTTTGCAGCTCATTTTTGGGCCTGGCAGCAGAGAACCCTCCAGCCCTGCCTGAATCCTCTGGAGCAGGAGCAGAGAATCCTCTGGCTCTCCCTGGGTTCGGAGGAGCAGGAATGGGAGCAGAGAATTCTCCAGCTCTCCCTGGATTCTGTGGAGAAGAACAGGGAGCAGAAAATTCTCCAACTCTCCCTGGGTTCAGAGGAGCAGGAATGGGAGCAGAAAATTCTCCAGCTCTCCCTGGATTCTGTGGAGAAGGAATGGGAGCAGAGGATTCTCTGGCTCTCCCTGGATTCAGAGGAGCAGGACAGGGAGAAACTGTAGCAGGAATGAAGCAGATAATTCTCTGGCTCTCTCTGGATCTCGTGGAGCAGGAATGGGAGCAGAGAATCCTCCCAGAGATCTGGGTTCCATGGAGCAGGACAGGGAGAAACCGTATCAGGAATGAAGCAGAGAATTCTCTGGCTCTCCCTGGATCCTGTGGAGCAGGAATGGGAGCAGAGAATCCTCCCGGTCTCCCTGGGTTCAGATGAGCAGGACAGGGGGCTGAGAATCCTCCAGCCCTCTCTGGATCCTGTGGGGCAGGACAGGGAGCAGCTGGAGCAGGAATGGAGCAGAGCTGTTCATACCTGGCCTGCCATCCCCTCTGAGCTGGACAGGTTCATTTGGGGCCAGCAGGGCCATTTTTGGGGACACGGCTCATCAGGGCTCTGCTGCCTAACAGGCTGTGACTGAGCTGCTCCTCTGCTCTGTCCCTGAGAGGGAGCAGGGGAGGTGAAGTGAGGGCCCAGGCAGGGGGATGATGCAGAGCTCTGTCTGCCCTTCAAGCACCAAGCAGGCCCAGGAGCTGTGAAATGTCTGTCAGGGGCTGCTTGCACAGAGCCTGGCTCTGGGATCCGCTGGTTTTGTTGTGGCATCCTAAAAATTACAGATGAAACCTTTGGGAACCTGGCCTTGACTGCATGAATTCATCTCAAAGGTTAAAGCCAGGCTTGGAGCACCCTGGGACAGTGGGAGGTGTCCCTGCCCATGGCAGGGGTGGCACTGCAGGGGATTTGAGGTCCCTGCCCACCCATCCCATTCCACGTTCCCTGTTCAGGGTTTTGGAGATGCATCAGTGCCTGGGTGTGGATCCCACAAGGGTCACCCTGGCTCAGGCACAGCTCATTTCTCTCTCTCCAGCTCTGTGGGAGGCTCAGTCTGCTGAGGATGAGTGACTGGGCAGCCCTGGGACCTGGAACTGCTTTGGCTTCTGCTTCCTGAGTTTCACAGAATCCTGGAATGGTTTGGGATGGAAGGAAACCCAAATCCCACCACTGCCACCCACACCTCCACTGTCCCAGGGTGCTCCAGCCTGGCCTTGGGCACCTCAGGGATCCAGGGGCAGCCACAGCTCCCTGGGAATTCCATCCCACCCTTACAGGGAACAATTCCTGCCCAACATCCCACCCATCCCTGCCCTCTGGCAGTGGGAGCCATTCCCAGTCCTGTCTCTCCACCCTTTGTCCAAAGTCTTTCTCCATCCTTTTTCTTTCTGAGCCCCTGTCCTTCTTCCACTTGGCTTTTGTGCTTCACCTGGGCAAGGAAAGAAACCCCAAATCAGCTGGATTTGGGAAATTCAGATTCCTCCTGCCACAAAGCAGCATTCCACTGATGTCTATTTTTCAGTCTCCCGACCACAACAATCACTTTTCCTCCACTCTTCTCTTGGTTTTATTTGAGTTCCTCACAGAATGCTGTCCCCTATGCTGAGCTGGCTCCTGCCCTGCTGGGGCTGCCCCAGGCCCATCTGTTCCTGCCCTGGGACTCCTGGTTTCAGGTTTATTTCAGTTTTATGTCAGTTTTATGTCAGTTTTATGTCAGTGTGTCCCTTCAGCTGCAGGGAGAGCTGAGCTGGTGGCAGTAGGTGGCACTGTCTCAATCCTGCTCGGCCTGAGCTGGGTATGTGGGGGGCCGGAGCCACCGGCTGGGGGTGGAGGAGCTGGGAATGGGGTGCAGGTGTTGGGAATGGGGTGCAGGTGATGGGAAAGGGGGGCAGGTGGTAGGAAGGAGGTGCAGGTGATGGGAAAGGGGTACAGGTGATGGGAATGGGGTGCAGGTGGTCTCTGTGGGGCTGCCCAGGGCTCTGCTGTACCTGAGCTCACCTGGCTGGCAAACAGAGGCTGCTTGGCAGGGCAGCAGCCCCAGGACTGATCTCCTCAGCCCCCCAGGTGTTCTTATCCCATTTCTGATCTCCTCAACCCCACAGGTGTCCTTATCCCATTTCTGATCTCCTCAACCCCACAGGTGTCCTTGTCCCATTACTGATCTCCTCACCCCAGCACTGATCTCCTCATCCCCACACGTGTCCTTGCCCCATTATTGATCTCCTTGCCCCATTATTGATCTTCTTGCCCCATTACTGATCCCCTCAGCCCCACAGGTGTCCTTGTCCCATTATTGATCTCCCTGCCCCATTATTGATCTCCTTGCCCCGTTACTGATCCCCTCAGCCCCACAGGTGTCCTTGTCCCATTATTGATCTCCCTGCCCCATTATTGATCTCCTTGCCCCATTACTGATCCCCTCAGCCCCACAGGTGCCCTTGTCCCATTATTGATCTCCCTGTCCCATTATTGATCTCCTTGCCCCATTATAGATCTCCTTGCCCCGTTACTGATCCCCTCAGCCCCACAGGTGCCCTTGTCCCATTATTGATCTCCTTGCCCCATTGTTGACACCTCAGCCCCCCAGGTGTCCTTGCCCTGTGTGGTAGATAGGGTCAGGCGCTCGGAAAATCTCACGATGTCACGGAAAGCGGTAGAATTCCTCTCCCCCTAACGCCTAGTGATAAAGGATCACCCAAGAATGCAGTCCCCCCTAACATTAGTAACTTTCGACTCCTTACTAACCCATTACAGTAGGGTAAGACCCCCTGACGTAGAGAAAAAACTTTCCCAGTATAAAACCCGACAAGATGGAGAGTTTGGGTCGCCGTGCCGTCTCCTCAGAACCAGGTCGCCTCGCCTTGCACCAGAAGGCGACACCCTGGCCTGTGCCAGGCAGTTCAGCCCCAGCTCTGGCAGGGGCTGTGGTTCCTGCAGCACTTCCCTTCGCTCCTTCCCCCACAGCTGCCCTGGAATCGCAGCAGGATTTTGTCCTGGACATTTGCATTGTGCTGCTTCAAGAGGATTCTTGCCCTCTGTGCTGTTCTGTGGCTTTGCTTCCCTTATGATAATTAAATGAAGCCTCTATTTCTCTTTATTCCCATAAATAAATTCCAGCTCCCTCCCCTGTGGTGCGGCCCTTCAACCTATCATTAGTGATTTTCCTTTTGTTGTTTTCAATATCAACCCCTCACATGCACTTTTACAGCTAGGGCAGCCCCTCAGAGCATATTTGACATCCAAATTTCTTCCTGGGCTTATCCTGAATTTATTCCCAGCCATGGGGATGTAGAACTGAAAACTCAGAGGTGAATTTGGAGGTGTGAGGAATTCATCAGCAGGGCTGGATCTCCAAAAGAACCGATTTAGCATTGCTGGAAAAGCTGATAACCAAAGGGGTGGTTGGTCAAACTGGAATTCTTGTTCCCTCCTGATTAAACTGGGATTCTTGTTCCCTCCTTTAAAACTCTCTCAGGGGTTGTCATCATGTCCTTACACTGAGTTTTTATTTGTTTTTCTAGAAAAGGAGCTCTTGAGGGAGCTCCAAATCATTATTGCTAGCAGTGGGATTGTCCCAGTCTGTTTCCTTGTGAAAATCCTGCAAAATGGAAGAAATCTCCTTCCCCAGCTGAATTCCAGAGATTTCACATAAAAAGTAGCAATTGTAAATATTGTTCTATTTTCTTTGTAGTATTTTATTTATTTTTTTATTATAGGAAACCTGGGATCAGGGATTTCCTGAGGGTGGAAACAGTGACTGGCAAAGATCTCAGCTGAGGCAAACTGGCACCAGTGAAACTTTTCTTACTGGGACAGGAGAGAATTTCACAGGAGTTTTGACACCTTTTTTTGAGTTTTGTCACTTTTTTTCGAGTTTATTTGCACACTTTCAAGGGGAAGCCATGAAAAAATTCCTCTGGGAGATTAACAAAGCTGAAGGAAGTGGAAATGAAGCCAAATTCTGCACTTTGGAAGGAGATAATCTGCAATCATCTGGCCCAGGGAAGGGAATTGAGTTAATGGGAACAGCAGCTCTGTCCCTGAGTGACAGTGACCTTCAGGACAGGGGACAGAGGGGTCCCAGGGCTGTATCAGCACTGCCCGAGCTGCTTTCCCTGCCCACCCTTCCAGGAGAGTCCTGGAACACTCTGGGAACATTTGGTGTGGAGCTGGATGGAATTTCAGCCACACAGGAGGGAACTGGGGATTGGGAGCTGTGCTTGGGGGATGATTTGGGGATTTAGTTCTTCTCTAAGTACCCAGCAAAAATGGAAATGCTGTGTTTGGGCAGGAATGGAAAATTGTCTTTTGTGCAGGGGCTTGTTGTGAAGTTGTCCTGGAGCAAGATGGGGTTTGAACGTAGCAGCAGAGTTATCCCAGGAGGCATCTGGGCAAGGAGCTGCTCCCAGCATTGTAAGGGATGGATTTGGGAACGATGCTGAGTGAAATTCCAGTCCTCTCCACTTTGTTTTGTTGAAATTATTATTTTAAATCCCTTTTGGGACATTAACAGTTCTATTATTCAATTACTCCCAATTTAGGGCTCTCTTTGTCCAGCTTCCATCCTCATCTGACTGAAAAATACTTGGGAACCACTTTTTGTATCTCTTTTTTTGACCTATGACCATGAAATGTTTGTAAAAGGTGATGTGTGAGTGTCAGGGGTGCAGCAAATCTCCAGATTTCTTCCATCAGCTCTTGGCCAGCTCCTGCTTTCCTCACACCTTTTGCATTATTGATAATAAAAGCTCAGCCACCAAGTATTAAAACCAGCAAAAAAAGGGAGGTTTAATTGCAGAAAGATTGGAGTCAGCTGAAAATAAATGTGACTTTACAGCTTCCAATGGCAATCCCAGCCTCCTGCTCCCCCATCTGCTGCTCCAGCTCTGCACAGAGCCAGCAGAGTTCAGGCTTTTGTCAGGATTTGGGGGGAAGAACACACACTTGAGAGATTATGTTGCAAAAGAAGCCTTAAATACAACAATTTAGCATTAAAAAAAAGGCAAGTTCAGGATTCTGGGAGATTTTCCTCACTCTGCTGAATGCTGACTTTGCCTGGAAGCTTCAGCACTTGGAGTTTTGCCCAGTTGAAATCTCAGCCCCGTTTGAGAGCTGCCAAAACAATACCTGGTAACCATCAGAAGGGCCTTGTTTGATGGGAAACAGAGCAGATCCCTCAAAAATTATGGGAAAACTGTCATGGGCACGTTAGGTGTGGCAGTACCAGTCATCAGTTTCTCTGGGTCTGGATTGAAGGAACTTGAGACTCTAGTTTGTGTTTGGACTCAAATGTTTGTTATTTCTGATCAGGGAAACAGTCTCACTACTGTGAGTTTGTCAGCTTTTCATTAGAAGGCACAAAAATGGGTAACAATCTCTTGTTCCAAGGTCTTTTAAGAGTAAACTATCCAATTAAGAACTGACACCTGGATTATTTTCCCTTTTAACCCAATAACTGATCCCAAAGAGCTGCAATGGGGAATTTCTGCCCAGTTACAAAATGCCCCCAAACCCATGGAGAAGGAGGAAGAAGCAGCATGAATGTCACAGACATATTTTATGAAAAATCTTTTTGCTCAGATCTTTTCTCTTGAGAAGCTGAGAGGCCTCAGAAAGGAAATGTAAACAATAATTATCTGCTGCTGTGGGATGCAACAGGTTCATCTGTGATTGGTCTCATGTAATTGTTTTTAATTAATGGCCAATCACAGTCAGCTGGCTCAGACTCTGGTCATTACAAGATCTTTTCTTTTCTTCTTTTCTTTTCTTTTCTTTTCTTTTCTTTTCTTTTCTTTTCTTTTCTTTTCTTTTCTTTTCTTTTCTTTTCTTTTCTTTTCTTTTCTTTTCTTTTCTTTTCTTTTCTTTTCTTTTCTTTTCTTTTCTTTTCTTTTCTTTTCTTTTCTTTTTCCTTTTCTTCCCTTCCCTTCCCTTCCCTACCCTTTTTTCTTCCTTTATGGTTAAATCTTTTCTTTTATTCTTTTAGTATAGTTTCAAGATATCATTTTCTTTTAATATAATATATATCATAAAATAATAAATCAGCCTTCTGAAACATGGAGTCAAGATTTTCATCTCTCACCTCATCCTGTGACCCCTGTGAACACCATGAAGAAGAAACCCAGGACAGCACCCCGTGCTCCCCATCTTGCTTCCATCCACTACACACCAAAAACCCCAAAACCTCAATTCCTCACCCAGTGACACACCCACACCACTCTCTATAATCTATTTCACACTTTTGTGGATTCTGGTCTATCTTGAAGTTCAGGAAACTTTCTCCATGGATGAGGGACAAAGTCAGAGCTCCCCTGGAGGTCAGGGCACCCCAGAGCAGCCACAGAAATATTCCCTGTGGTGCCCTGGGTTTCCACACTTAGGGGATTGTGTGGTGGAGATTTCCATGGCCAGAAATGAAATGGAAACCTTGCTGATTAAACCCTGGGGTGGGCTGGGATAGGGTGGACATGGTGCCCATCCCCTGGGAATGAACATTCATGGAATCTGAGAATTATTTGGGTTGGAAAGGACCTAAAAATCAGCTTTTTCCAGCCCTGCCATGGCAGAGACACCTTCCAGCATCCCAGTGTGCTCCAAGCTGCCCTTGGACACTCCCAGGGGTGGAGCAGCCACAGCTCCATGGGAATTCCATCCCTCTCCACCCTCATACTGGGAATTCCTTCCCAATGTCCCATCTAACCCAGTGCTTGCTCCCATTAAAGCCATTCCCCTCATCCTGTCACTGCTCCACTGCTAAGCACAACTGAATGCAATGAAATTTCTGTAAATTCTGGGATATTTGCTTTGACCTGAACCCTTTCTTGGGCTCTGATGGGCTTTTCCAGCAGCCCATGTAATTTTATTTATTTGTGTCTGGGCTGTCTCCAGTGGCCAAATGCTGCAGCTCACAGGGGAGGAGCCCCTTCCTTCCCTGCCTCTGACGCCTTCAGTAAATCCAGGTTTTCCCACCAGTTTTGAGGGGAGTTTTCAGGAGTTATTTCCCTTTAAACTCCCGCATCCTGTGGGTACAGAGAGGTTTTTCAAGGCTGCTCTGCTCAGGTGACCTTTGGTGCTCAGCCCTCCCATGGAATTGTTTGCACCTCTAAGAGCTGAATTCCTTTTTTCTCCCTCTGCCCAACTTCTTTTGCTTTCAGGGGAAATATTTCAACTCTCTGTGAACCTTTGAAAATCGACTTTCAAAGGGTTTGATGGCAACCAGGGAGGGCTGATCTCTGCAGCTCCTTCCAGGTTGTTTTACACAGCTTTACCTGCTTAAATGTAAAATATAACCCAGCAACTGCCTTGGGAAATATACTGATTTATTAATCCTCACCAAGGAGCAGCCTCTGGCCTGTTTAAAGTGCTGTAAGAGCATTCCAAGGGAGTAAAAACCAGTTTTAAGGATATTCCTCCCAGTACCAAGTGACTGAAGAGTTTTTAAAGTCTTTTCTCACCAACTCTTCATGTTTGCATTGATCTCACAAATTCCATTTATTACTTCTATTTATTATTAGCAGGAGAGACAGAAATTTGCTCCCTGTATTAAATTATTTTTGTCACTTGACAGTTTTTGCTTCAAACTCTGTTATCAAAGAGTTTAAGGGAGCTCTGAAAATGTTTAAGAGAATTGGGAAATGGGTTTTCATCCTCATGCAAAGAGTGTAATTGTATTTGTGGGAAGGTTTTTTGTTTTTTCCCTGTTTCTCACAGTAATTTTTCTGCTAGCTTTTCACCAAAAATAAGCTGTTGGGTTTTTTTCCTAGCAATATCACACCTCCAAATGATGTTGGATAAATTCTGAGGTACAATTCTGTGCTGAGCATGTGGAATGGTGCAAATCAGCGCCTCAGGGGAGGGCACAGGGGATGGAATTTAGTTCCCAGCCTGGACGGACCCATCACAGAACATCTGTTTATGGAATCAGGCTGTGATTTGAGAAGTGATCTCTTCACTGGAGACAGAAAAATTTGATTTTTAACTGTGTATTCCTCATGCACAAATGGAACTTTTCTTGTGGTACCAGAGCTCTGCTGCAATTGAGGCATCAGCTTAAAAAATGAATAAAATCAACTCTTCTAGTTCATGAAGAGGCACTGCTGCAAAGAACTGAGGTGAAACCCAGAGGAAAATCTCTCAGCAGGAATGGTGTGTGCCGGGCATGGGGAGGGGGTTTAGGAGCATTTTAGGAGCCCCAGAGGAGCCGTGGCTGCCTCTGAATCCCTGAAGTGCCCAAGGCCAGGATGGAGCAGCCTGGGGTAGGGAAGGAGTCCCTGCCCCTGGCACAGATGAACTTTGAGGTGCCCAAAGCATTCCTGGGTCCTGTGCAAGTTTTGGGTGTGGAACCTGCTGCTCCCTGGGGCTCCTTCCCTGCAGCTCCTCTCCTTCAGGGTGACACAGCCATGGATTTCCCAGCTCCCCTGTGACCAAAGGTGCCACTCCAGCCGTGCCTGTGGTGGAGCAGCTCCTGCTCCAGGGCAGCTCCTGCCACCCACAGCTGGCACGGCCTGGTGAGCCCTGGGGTCTGGGCAGCTTTGCCAGGCCTGGCCTGGGTGAACCCTGGGGTCTGAGCAGCTTTGCCAGGCCTGGCCTGGGTGAACCCTGGGGTCTGAGCAGCTTTGCCAGGCCTGGCCTGGGCGAGACCCAGGGTCTGAGCAGCTTTGCCAGGCCTGGCCTGGGTGAACCCTGGGGTCTGGGCAGCTTTGCCAGGCCTGGCCTGGGTGAACCCTGGGGTCTGAGCAGCTTTGCCAGGCCTGGCCTGGGTGAACCTCAGGGTCTGAGCAGCTTTGCCAGGCCTGGCCTGGGTGAACCCTGGGGTCTGGGCAGCTTTGCCAGGCCTGGGTGAGCCCTGGCGTCTGTCTAGCTTTGTCAGGCCTGGTGTGGGTGAGTCCCAGAGTCTGCTCCTGCCACCCACAGCTGGCATGGCCTGAGTGAGCCCTGGGGTCTGAGCAGCTTTGCCAGGCCTGGCCTGGGTGAGCCCTGGGGTCTGGGCAGCTCTGCCAGGCTTACAGAGCTCTAGCTTGAAATACGGTCTTCTCCAGCCAGGTCTCACAAGCTCCTGGAGATCTATTTCACACCCAAAACAGCTCAGCTATCTCAGAAGGCATAAAATCAGCAGGATGGCTTCTGTGGCAGTATAGGAAAGAAAAAGGTTTTAATAAAAGGCAAAATAACAAAACTCTTTACAGAGAAAATCCAAGCCAGGTGCAAAAGGTCCTTGCCCCTGGTAAAACACCTCACAAAAGTGATTAGTTCCTTTGTTCTCTTCTTTTTTTAGTGAATTGCTCAGGGGGGACTTTTTGGCTCTGTGGAGGAATTTTGGATAGCTGACCAAGAATTGGGAGGGTAGCGGACCCAGCTAATCTAGGTCCCTGCACCTGCAAGGACACTGTAGCCTTGAGCATAGCTGTAATACAGACAAAGTGCTGTGGCTGAGAAAAAGTAGATGTAAGATTTAAAGAATGAAGAAGCAAGAGAGAAGCTGATATCTATAGTATAACCAATAGATTGCTAAGCTTACAGAGTATGTATGAGCTTATTACTTGTTCTGCATAAATGTCTGCTGCTCTCTTCAATAAACAAAGCTTGCTGATTCTCATATTGAGCGTTCTGAGTCTTCCCTCGCCGTGACACAGCTCCTGTCCAATTAGCTATACTCAAGTTTGAGGTGAAGTCCCCCAGGTCCTATGAGGGGTCTTTTTCACTAATTGAGGAAAGAAACTTCTTGGCTTTTTTCCTTTTTAAGGAGACAAAAGGTAATTTTGTCACTCCCTCAACAGAAGGTACATTCCTACACCAGCTGTGCCACAGAGGAGGGCAGGGGGACAGTGTGGCTGTGACAGCCTGGTCAGAGACAGAAATGGATTGCTTTACAGGCATCCTTCTGGGAAAACCTGTAAGAAGCTCAGAGAAAAGAATTAAACCCATGTGGTATTTTTGGGGTCCCCCATGGCAGGAAGAAAATGATGAATTTGACTCCATGTTCTTTGAAGGCTAATTTATTATTTTATGTACTTATATTATATAAAAGAATGCTATACTAAACTGTACTAAAGAATAGAGAAAGGATATTTACAGGTTTAACAAGATACTAATGAAACACTTCTGACTGACTCCTCAGAGTCCTGACACAGCTGGACTGTGATTGGTCATTAAGTAAAAACAATTCACATGTTGGATAAACAATCTCCAACCACATTCCAAAGCAGCAAAACACAGGAGAAGCAATCAGATAATTATTGTTTTCATTTTTCTCTGAGGCTTCTCAGCTTCCCAGGAGAAAAATCCTGGGGCAGGGATTTTTCCAGAATCGCACAGGTTGGGTCTGGATTCTGTCCCTTCAGCTGAGGCTGGAGCAGCTCCTGCCTTGATTTTTGCCCAGCCAAGTCTGGGAACTGGCCAGAACGTGGGGCTGTGGAGCAGCCAGGGCCCTGCAGCAGGAGTGGGGCATTCCCTGCAGAGAACTGGCCCAGCAGAGCAGAAGAGCACAGCTGGATCAGGGCTGGATCATTGCTGGCCCACAGCTGGATCATTGCTGGCTCACAGCTGGATCAGGACTGGCTCACAGCTGGCCCACATATGGATCAGAGCTGGCCCACAACTGGATCATTGCTGGCCCACAGCTGGTGCACAGCTCACTCACAGCTGGCTCACTGCTGGATCATTGCTGGCTCACAGCTGACTCACAGCTGGCTCACAGCTGGCTCACAGCTGGCTTTTAGCTACCCCACAGCTGGCCTGTCAGGACCCAGGACATCCCTCTGGCTGTCCTGAGCAGCCAAGACCCCTCCCACGGGTCTCAGAGACCCTGGAACTGAGCCCAGGATGCCTGTGTGGGTTTGATTATGACCCATGGAGCAAATTGCCAACCTTAGATGAAGATCTGCAAGCCATGACAAATTGGGTAGAATAATAGTGAATTTATCACAAGGTGAAAAAGTAGATTTTGGGGTTTTTAGAATGGGGATTCAGGGGGGCAAAATGGAAGAATCAGGGTGTGTCCAGCCTTTCTTCTTCTTCTTCTTGGCCTCCATCTTGTGCTGTGATGGTGGCATTTTGGGATTGGTTTAGAGTAGAAGCTCACTGTCTAACATAGATGATAGGTATTGGGAAGTAATTGTAAATATTGTACAGGTAGTTTTTAGTATAAAAAGATAATATCACCCTGGGAGCACGCAGAGTGCCTCTGACTGTCGTGCTGAGCAGACCTCAGCAGGACAAGAGAAAGAATTTTATAGATAAGAAACAATGAACAACCTTGAGACCAAGAAATTAAGAGCTCTGACTCCTTCTTCAAGTGCCAGGCTGGGAAAAGAGAATTTCTAACATTTCTTGGGGTCACTGTGAGCAGCAGAGACCCCAACACTCACCCACAGCTGGGTGAGGGCTGCCTCAAACTCCCAGCAATGAATGATCCAGCACCACAGCCCCACATGTTCATGAGCAAGGGGAAGCCAGGCTGGGATGTCCCTGGTTTCCTATCCCCAAACTGAAATTCCTGTCCCCAAACAGGGTCCCAGCAGCTGGAATTTGGTTTTGGAGAGACATTGACCCTGCCCCGGTTGGGTTGAACACCAGATGAGCAGCAGGAAAGGAAATCCTTGATAAATTCTTCTAAACTGACAGAATTCATTATTAAATCCAGTGTGCTCTTCAATTACCTGTTATTTTTATATTTTTAAAAATGTTCTGCCCCCATCCCTGGGCAATCCAAGCCTGCCATGAAGCAGAATTCATTATTACCTGTGCAACGTTTTCCAAAGCCCTCAGGAAGGGTTAAGCAGGGCAGAAGATTGATTTTGTGTTTCCAAGCCTGGAGTGTGTGTCAGCAACAAGGGATGGAACTTAATCCTGAATATTCTCGTGGCTGGCAAAGAGCAAAAGGAAAAATCAAAGGTGAGGACATGAGAGCTGTGTGGTCTTGCAAGGCAGCTGTAAACTGCTCTTTTTTCTTTAATGAAAAAGAGAAACCTTTCAAAGCAGCCCAAAAGAAAAGAGGACTTGGGGGAATGAGCTCTTTTCTTGTGTGAGTCACTCTCCCAGCAGAGGGAAATGCTGCAGCTCTGAGAAGTGGCTCAGTCCAACAACTGAGCTTGACTTTGGCTCCCATGAAGGCCCAGGTTAAGCTGGATTTTCCTTTGCAGCACACTCAGTCATTTAAGAAGTGGGAAAATACCTAAATTGAGGTGAGAAAACAGAGTTATTTCCAAAAAATGATCACTTTTTAGCACCTGAAGTTTGGAGCTGCTGCACTTCAGCACCTGGGTCAGCTTACCCAAAATATTTCTGACCTGTAGGAAATGATCCCTCTTATCCCCAGAGGAGATTGTCATGGATGTGGCAGGAAAATTGAATTTTTTAAGTCAGTGTAGCTATTGTAAAATTTGAACAATGGTTTTGTGCATTTTTGCTTTGGCAGCCACTACCATAAATTAAAAGAAGAAATTAAAGATCTTCAGGGCTGCAAATGATCTCAGAGAGAGACAAAACAAAGTCTCTAAGCTTGGGAAAAAGAACAGGAATTTCTTGTTTTCCTTCTTTGCTCAGGTCAGTCTGGGGAGGTGGGAGCAGAGCAGAGCCCAGAGCTGCTGGTCTGGGCCCCACAAAAACCCTGCTGGATTTAGAGACCTGAGCAAGCACTGCCAATCACAACAATAGCTCAATTAATGCACGTGTTAATGGCATTTGGAAAGTGATTTTGGAGCCGTGTGGAGCACAGGAGACGGAAGCTTTTAAAAATGCATGAGGAGCCAGAGCTGCAGGAGCAGATTGTGCTGATGAGGAGGAAAAGCAGAGTCACCCTCGGTGTCCTGAGAGCTGGGGCTGTGTCCTCACAGAGGATTTGTTACACCAATTGTTTCTCTAGCCCAGCACAGCTCATTAATAGCTCATTAATCATGCATTAGCCCTCGTTAAATTCCTTTAACTAAATATTGTTCTGGGCGCTGCTGGTGCCCAGGACATCCGGTGGAAAATCTGCTTTGTCCTCTCCCTGAAATTCATTGGGTGATTCCCCCCACATCATGAGGGTAAAAATCACAATTTTCCTGCTCCTGGGACACGGGGAGGGTTTGGGTTGGGAAGTTCAAGGTTTGCGTAGGGAGAGAGCCAGGTCCTGATTCCTCCCACCCCTGGTTTGGGAAATGGGGGCTCTGAACATCTCAGCTGCAGCAAAATCCTGTGATCAGGAGTGGGTTTAGACAGAATCCTTTTTGTTTGGGCATTTCTAGAAGGAGCAGAGTGGTCTGGGAGATGAGATCCACAGATGCTCCCAGTCAGGATGAGCCACTTAAGACAATTAAAGCAGAGTTTGCAAAAGCAGATCAATTATGGTATTTTTCCCCCTGGAGAGGCACCAGACTGATTTATTTCCTTGCATCATCTGAAAAATGAGAGTATCACTCTCTCCAAATAATAATTAGACACTGCAGTGCCTCAGTGTGGGAGCAATTCTCAGGCAGCTCTGCTGACCTTTGGATGAAGGAGCGCCCAGAGTTCAGTGGCACAGCGACACCTCCAGAGGGGACTTGGGGCAGGAATGGCACCTCCAGAGGGGATTTCGGGCAGGAATGGCACCTCCAGAGGAGACTGGGGCAAGAATGACATCTCCACAGAGGATCTGGGGCAGGACTGACACCTCCAGAGGGGACTTGGGGCAGGAATGGCAGGAATGACACCTCCAGAGGGGATTTGGGGCAGGAATGTGGCTCTGGAAGTTCAGAACCCAGGTTCAGGTAGAACAAGGTGGGTTCAGCACCAGATTTTGGTGCAGTTTCACCTTTCTCTGTGTGCCAGGTGATGAGGCAGCCCTTTGCTCCTCCTGCTGGAATGAATTCCCTCCAGGAGGGACCCTGCCATCCACAATGAATTGGGAGGATGCCTGAGGGGTGGAAGGGATCGATGTTTTAAGCAGAGATGTCTCCTTCAGGGCTTGTGTTGTGCTATGGTCCAAAGCTCCAAAGTCCCAGCTCAGGAAAAGCCCTGGTGGTGCTTTAAACAAAGTCTGGGATGTGGGAAAGGAGAGAAAACAATGTATGCAAAAGCTTCCTCAATTCCTTTTCCCTGAACATCTCTCTGTTGTTTTCATTCTGACTGATGTGGTGATCCTAGAGCTCTAGTGACAGAAAATGTTGTTTTCAGAATTTATCCAATTGCCGCTTGGCAAAACGCAGACGATGAGTCCTCAGCAATTCCATCTAATTAGAATAAAACCAACAACCCAAACACACATTTCACAACACCCCATTGTACTAAAAAATGGAATTTAGAAAGATGAACTCCCCAGCTGAGTCAGGCTGTGAGAAATTAATGCTTGGAAAGATGTTTCTGTTGTTACTTTTCAAGCTCAATAACATCCTCACATTTTGTTTTCCATGTGCTCATTCCAGCAGTTATTAATACTTGCAGACAATTAATTTCTAATTCCATTGGACTTTGTGAGATTGCAGAAATGCTGTTACTGTCTGTTTCAGTGAATGCTGCAATTTGCCTTTTCCTAGACAAAGACTCATTAATCTCAGTATCTAATCCTGTGAAATACTGATATGAAATACTCTGAGTAATTATTCCAGCTCCTCCAGTCCTGGCAGTTGCTTCCCATATTTTCCAGATGTTTTGGGGGTTTTTTGTGTATTTTAGGGTGTTGTTTTTTTCCTTCAGTAAGTTCAGAATTCAGAAAGCTTCAGGTGGAGTTGAACAGCAATTTCATTTCAAAGTGAGTTTTATGAAAATTCACTTTCTGTCACCCAAGTCTCAAAACATGTCACTCACTGAAATCTGACTTTTAGAACACCAGGGAGCATCGTTGTGGGGAGGAGCAGGATGTTTTGGAGAGGGGAAGCTTTGAAGGAAGTGTTTTCCTTTTTCTTTGAAAGGAGAACACAAGAAGAAAGTCGTGGGGTTTTTTTGCTGGCAAAAAGGATTTGCTTGGTTATCTGAAATAAAAACACGAGAAGAAAGTGGGTTTGAGGCACTCCAAAATCAGAAAGGTCCAAAATTTCTTATCCAGGCTGGATTTTTTTCCATTTCCTTGGGATTTGGCTGGTTGGAGGCCACAGGGGGGGTAAAGTTGGGAGTGCTGGGAGGGTCCTGACGAGTCGGGGTCAGGATTGCTTTGTAACCCTAACAAAGGGCTTTGGGGGCAGCCCAAAGTGCTGGGGGTGTCCATCCCGGCAGGCTCAGCTGGGTAAGGATGAAGGAACAATCTGCTACCCTAATTAACACTCGGATTAATGAGGTTTTCCAGGGAGGCTGTGGCTGCCCCATCTCTGGAAGTGTCCAAGGCCAGCTTGGAGCACCCTGGGATATTGGGAAGTGTCCCTGCCCAGGACAGGGGTGGGAAAAGATGATTTTCATCTCTTTTCTAATCCAAACCACTCCATGTTTCTATGGATCCTCATTTCCAGTCTGTAGGAGTGAGGGGGGTAGGATGGCTGGGATGGATGGAGATGAGAGATCTCTGCAGCCAGGGCTTGGAACTTGGGGTTTATTGCAGAGGGGCCCTGCTGGGAGCTGCCAGGCACAGCTCAGAGCAGCCCCAAACAGGGAGAGAGGGGTAGAGAGAGAGAAGGCAAGAGTGTGGTAAAGAGAGAATGAGAGAGAGTGAGGTTCCCATTACAATACAGTAAATAATTTTTTGTGTTGAATATTCTAATTCTCACTAACCAATCTAATAAAAGATACAAATCCTACAGCATTTACATACAGCCTGTAAGAATCATTACATTCCCATACTGTGTTACATTTTAAATCCTAAAAACTCCTCTTTGGGCCCTTCTGCCAAGCTGTAGGGTCTGCTCTGACCCTTGGAGCTGTCTGCAAGCAGAGGGTGTTGTTCCATCAAAAGGTTATCACCTTCAGCCAGCCACACCATTGTTTTCCAGTTGTTCAGTATCTGAGGGATCTCAAAGCTTGCTTTCATTTCAATCTCACTTGTAGTTTCCATATTCTCAAAATCTTTTGCCAAGCAATCATATTTGT
This sequence comes from Ammospiza caudacuta, assembly GCF_027887145.1. Taxonomy (NCBI): domain Eukaryota; kingdom Metazoa; phylum Chordata; class Aves; order Passeriformes; family Passerellidae; genus Ammospiza; species Ammospiza caudacuta. Next base: position 3,445,269 of record NC_080618.1, read on the forward strand.
AAGGATTTTCTCTTTCATCTTCCCCAACACCAGTCAAAACCTGCTGTGCTGCTTTAGTTCCAGAGGAAATGCTGCTTTAATTCCAGAGGAAATGCTGCTTTTAGTCTCAACTTTGGGGGGAACCATCGCAGGAACTCAGCGTTATCCATAAACCCCCAGCCCCTGGGGCTGCTCCCTGCACCAGCTCCAGCCTGGCCCAGGAATTTCTGGCTCTCTCCAAGCCTCACTGGTGCCTCTGCCCAGGACGAAATGAAATGAAATGAAATCCTGGGGAACTCCTCAGGGAAGGGATTATTTGGGTCAAGATGTCACAGCTGAGGCAGAACTGAGGCAGCCGCGAGGTTTTTGCGTAAGACTCTGCTTGGGGTTTTTGTTTTGATCAAAAGCTTTGGAGCTCTCCAATGGAAAGGCAATCTTTGGGGAAGCTGATTAAAGCCCAGCACTTTTTTATAGCTGGCAGGGATGAGGTTGGGGCTGCTTTTGGCTGCCTTTGATTTCCCATCTCGAGGGACCTGATACCCATTCAGGGCTAAGCAATCCTGGTCCTGCTGCTGCTGCTGCTGTTGGGAAATGTTTCCCATCCTTTGCTTTATCCTCTTTTTTCCCTTCAGAGAGGCCATGGCAAAGGTTTTTTCCAAGTGCATTGTGGGGACAAATCCAATTCTGGGGAGTTTTTCCCCTTTCCCTGCTCAGACAAGGAACTCCCTGGGGGTGGGAGCAAACCCAGTGCTGATCCTCCTCCTCCCGAGTTGGGAACGGCAAAATATTTTCACCACAATTATTCCTGATCTTCCAAACTCACAGGACTCATTCTTTGGATGTAGAGTGCAAGAAAAAACAGCACCAGACGTGGGTTTTTCCTAATGACTTCATTTTTTTGCTGCTTTTTATATAAATAAAAAAATATATAAAAATATTTTCCACCCTCCATTTTGTTGGTATTTTGGGAAGGAGCACTGGAAGATGATTCCTCTCCATCCCACCCTCACACCTGGTGTTATAATTACAGGTACAGGACAGTTCTTGTCATTATAATCAAACACCCCCAGATCCTCTCACTTGGTTTCTGAGCAGAGATTTCCAAGGTTTTCCAGAAGGAGACGAAGCCAGAGGTTTCCTGAACTCTCTGTGTTTCCCCTTGGTTTCCATGAGGAACAGTTTGTGTTTCTCCTGGGAGAAACGTCCCCAAAAGTGACATTACTTTGTCCTAATCAGGAGCTACTCCTTCCAGCTGCAGTGCACAGGCCTTTAATTAAACACCATCCTCTTAATCAAAGCCTCAGCTTTTGAGATGTCACCTTGTGGAGCTTGATTGGATTTTACTCTGCTGAGGATGGGATCAATTTTTCTGCTGCTTGTTGGCAGAGAGGGTTTTTATTAATAACACAAATGGAGATTGCTCTTGGAAGAGCTCCTCCTTGGCTGGACCTGGCTGCTCGTGCCAGCTCTGTGTTCTTGGCTCTGGAACTGATTTGCTGATGACTTTGGCATGTTCTGGGCTTGGTTTTCCCTCCATCACTTTCCTGTGCCAGTTCCTCCCCTGTGGAACACCAGCAGCTCTTCCCTAAACTCAGAGCCGTGGAAACATGGGATGGGTTGGGTTGGGAAGGACCTTAAATCCCACCCAGTGTCACCCCTGCCATGGCATGGCCACCTCCCACACCTTCCTCCTCCAACCTGGCCTTGGTCACCTCCACGGCTGCTCTGGGAATTCCATCCCAGCCCCTCACAGGGAGGAAATTCTCCCAGATATCCAATCCAAACCTCCCTCCTTCAGTTTAAAGCCCTTCCCTCTTGTCCTACCACCAGGGAATGGCTTTTAACCTAAAGAGACACAGTTGAGATGAAACATTGGGAATTTTCAAAAAGCCTCTCTCCAGCTTCCTTTAGGTCCAGCAGCTTTTCCTGAACCCCAATCCCATGGAAAAGAAGTAAAGAGAAGTATGGATACCACCATGGATACCACCAGGCATCCCTCACAGCCAGTGTGAACAATGATTCCTGATCTTCCAAACAAATCAATTTTTGGAGAGATTTTCCCTTTCCCTGCTCAGACATGGAGCTCCCTGGGGGTGGGAGCAAATCCAGTGCTGGTCCTCCCCCTCCTGAGTTGGGAATGGCAAAATATTTTCACCACAATGATTCCTGATCTTCCAAACCCACAGGACTCATTCCTTGAATATGGAGTGCAATAAAAAAGAGCACCAGACTTGTTTTTTTTCCTAATAACTTCATTTTTTGCAGTTTTTCCATCACAGCAGCCATCCTGGCAGAGCTGCTTGGCTTCAGAGCTCATTTTGCAGCAGCCCAACGTGAGGGGAGATGGAAACCCACCCTGAGCCCACGCTGGCTGTGGGAGCAGCAGGGTCTCCTCGGGTCAGGGGAGGCAGCTGCCCTGCACTAAGTGGCTCTGACACATTGCGTGACTGCTCCTCCTGCAGCTCCCACTCACAGAGCCCTAAAATATTGATGGGCCCCAGCAGCAGCTAGAGCTGGCACTGGGTGGAGTGAAGCTGCTCAGGTAGAAAATGCAGCTCTGCAGCAGATCCAGGAGTGGATGTTCCTCAGGGACACCTGGAGGGCTGGGTTATTGTCTTGGTTTTGTTATGGAAATTTATCCACAAACACCAAAGGTTTATGTCCGAAAAGGAGACAGAGGAGTCCTTTGACTTTATTCCAATAAAGGGAGAGGCCAGGGGGCATTCCTCTGAGATCCCTTGAATTTTTGGAGGATGCAGCCTCCTTTTTATCCCAATTTCCAGCCACATTTCCCTTCTCTCCCTATTGGCTGAGGTACTTGAGAGGTTCAGACTTCCCGAAATACCTGATACCAAAGATTCCCCTCTAATGTATAACCCTCCCTTTTAATTTTTAATTCTTACAGAATTTAGGAGTTTTTCTTCCCCATTGTTTCCTTCATCTTTCAATGTCTAATTTCATTTATCAGCAAACCTAAATTTTATTTGTAAAAGCAAATATCTTTTTCCAATCATCAATCAGTGGAATTTTTCTCATTGTTTCTTTTATCTCACAGTGATGGTTTTATCTCCCAGCAGATGCACAGCTTGCTTGTAAAGACAAATTCACTATTCCTCTCAGTTTCAAAAGCCAGGTATTTGCTAAGGAAGGCAGGAGCCTCCCCTGAAATGGAAAATGTAAACCCTCCTCCCCTTTTCCAAATTGCTATAAATTTTAAATTAAGGGGCTCAGGCAAAAGATATGGGAGCAGGAATAACAGTTCTTTAATAGGGAAGAAAATAAAAAGAGAAAATAAACAATGCAGTGAACTAAACCAACACTGACAGAGCCAGAACCCAACCTGACACCCTGTGGGTCAGGGTGTTGGCAGCAGTCCCATTGGAATTGTGGCTCAGCCCTCCTGCAGTGTCAGGGCTGGTTCTGCTGGAGCAGGGATCCTGGACAAGGGTGGAGTCTCCTCTGGAGATCCAGGGGCAGAGGCAGCTGCTGCTCCTCTGGGAAATCCAGTGGGGAAGCCATGCTGGTGTTCCAGAATCTCCAGATTATATCCAGGTAGGAATGCTTGGCTGGTGTTCCAGAATCTCCAGATTATATCCAGGCAGGAATGCTTGGCTGGTGTTCCAGAATCCCCAGATTATACCCAGGCAGGAATGCTTGGCTGGTGTTCCAGAATCCCCAGATTATATCCAGGCAGGAATGCTTGGCTGGTGTTCCAGAATCCCCAGATTATATCCAGGCAGGAATGCTTGGCTGGTGTTCCAGAATCCCCAGATTATATCCAGGCAGGAATGCTTGGCTCCTCCCTCTGGGCTCCCATCTCCCAATGGGGTGCTGTGGTTCTTATCAGCCATGCAGTGACATTCAATGGCCTCTTATCAGCAGATGTCTCCCCAGAGGGAGGAGTGGCTGTGGAAGAGATCAGGAAAACTGCAAACAGAACAAAGACAACTGCCGTGCAGATGGTGAATAGAACATGATTTGCTTGGCAATCCAGGACAATTATTGATGGCCCAGGTGCTGCTCCCACACCTCACATTCATGCAACTCCTTCCCAGCCCTCAGGGACTCTGGATCCCCGTGCTCTGAGTGGGCTGTGTGAGGTAAATCTGTCCTGTCAGCTCCTCTGGGACATGTTCCTGCTGCAGGGGATGGGAGGGAGCTTTCCTCTCACTCTCTGTAGTAAATCAGCTTTTGTTTGTGCTGGGGGATGTGTGAGGAGCAGGCTCAGCATGGGTGATGTCCTCAGGATCCAGGTTGGAGCAGTCTGGGACATGGGACGTGTCCCTGCCCATGGAACTGGAGCATTTGGAGCTCCCACCCCCCAAACCAGTCCTGTCCCTCTGGAGTTTGACACCTGAACCTCCCTGTGCAGCTGGGGCTGTGACAGGGCCAACACCTGCAATATTCAAGGAGAAGTGGAGCAGGTTCAGGTGTCCTCTGGCTGAAACTGGGGGGAAAGTCACTGCAGGAGCTCAGAGTTGGAAACTGGGGGCCATTGCAGAAAAACTGGGGGCACTGCACAAAAAGAGCTTCCCTGGAGCTCCACTCCCATGGTGGCAGAGCTAGGATTGCTCTGATAAATCTCATTATGGCTCATTCACCAGCAGGAAATTCCACCTGATTATATCAAGAATTTATTAATTGGGTCAGAGATGGAGATGGCTCCCCAGTGGAGAAAGGCAATGGGCTCCCCCAAATCAGAGAAGTGCGAGGTTTAATTATCTCCTTCAATTATTTCCTTCTGCCAAAGCAAATGTCAGCTATTGATGAACATTTTGCTGATGATCTGATCATTGGGAAAGACAAAAACCCTCCAATGTTTCTCATCGATCCAATTAGCATTAGGAAGGGAAAGTTGTGGATGCTGCCATAAATTAACTGATTTATTTGTGATTTGGTTTTCAGGGTGCTGAGCACGGCTTTAGAGATCTGCTCCAAAGGCCAGCACTTGATCCTTCACTGATATTTCCATCCAGGAATTAGAATAAATCTATTTTTCCACTGAGGGTCTGTATTTTTGTTGATGAAATCTTTAATTTTAGTAAGAGATAGCATGAAATGGGAAGAAGCAAAAACCTGATTATGGCAGGAAAATCTGAGAGCAGCCACAACACAGATAAAAAATGGATCCTGATCTTCCAGTTTATTCCAGGAGGATGAAATTGTAGCTTTTTAAATTATTTTTTTTTAGTTCACTCAGATGTGGAGCTCTGCACACGCTCTAAGCCCACCTGGCTGTGGGGACCTTGCCATGTGGCTGCTGTGACTGAAATATCAATATTGTGTTGGACTTCTCCATCTCTTTATCCCAGCTGAGGGCTCATTAAACCACAGCAAACAATCAATCAGATTGAAATGCTAAATTTGACCAGAAATTCCATGGGGGGACCCGAAGCAGGGAATCCTGGAGGAGCTCAGAGGCACAGGGAGCAAAGGGCAGGATCCAAACTCCCCTGGGATGGCTCAGGTGGGGCTGGAACTCACAGCAGACTGGAGGCCTTTGGGTCAAATTCGATTTCAAAGAGCAAAATAATCAAAATTTAATCTGCTTTTGTTCTGTTCTCTTTGAGATTTTTGGGAGATCAGCTCTAGCGCTCAGATCCCACAGAGAAAATTCAAAACATGGGGGGTGCTGATTGTCAGGGCTCTTCCAAACAGCTTTATTTAAAATGTACATTTATTAACTTAGTTTTTAATTAATTTTTAATAAATTTTGGTAGTAAGAATTAATACTTATAATTTGTAATAATTGATGTTAAATAATAATAATAATAATAATAATAATAATAATAATCGTTGTTGTTGTTGTTGTAAGACTAAAATACATAAATTTTGATGATCACCGACATTTCTTTTGATTTATTCATAATCCAGGATCATGTTGAATTTTCCTATGGAAAATGCAGGAAATGTTGGATATTGGTGCAGATCTAAGTCTGCACTAGGCTGGAATTTGTCAGAGTAATCTAAAGGAAATTAATTGAACTTGTAGTGTTTAAATCCTGGTTTTATCTGTCTCATGCTCCATTTCATCTCTGTTTTCTGGGCACACTTCCTCCCCCTGGCTGCTGGATGCCAGATCCTCAGCTCAGCCCTTTCCTTCTCCTGTCCATAATTCTGCAAAAAGGGATTTTATTCCCTGCCTCAGAGGTGTGGGGGAGGTTTCCATGCTCCCAATCCATCTTTAAGAGCCTTTTAGGAGCCTCTCTGGGGTGCCCTGACCCTCACCTCCCCAAAACCCATTACCAACATCCCCAGACGGCCCCAGAGCAGGGGCTGAACGCTCTGGGCTCATTCCTCCCCAGGCTCCACTGGGGACGTTTTAAAGACAAATACACCCCAAAAAGCAGGTATTTCCTCATGGAAATAATGATGATTTTGCATCTTAGCATCATATTTTTGTTTCTTTTCTCCTCAGATTGTCAAGGCTGCTGATCTCTTGGGTTTCTATGGTTGAGATGACCCTGAGGTGTTGGAAAGTCTCTTTTTCCCAGCCCTGCAACCAAAGAAGTCGAGATTCATCGGTTTTGCTTCTCAAGGTTGTTTATTTTCTCTTATCTGTTCCATTCTGTCTCTGACCTGCTGAGATCTGTCCAGCAGGTCGGGTTGTGGCACAGTCCCTGCCCTTGGGGTGCTGTTGGCTTTTTATACTGAGAACTACCTGTGCTTTATTTACAATAATCTTCCAATACCTATCCCCTGTGTTAGACAGTCTGTCTCTACTCTAAACCAATCCAGAAGTGTCACCATCACAGCAGAGGATGGAGGACAAGGAGAAGAAGGAGAAGGAGAAGGAGAAGGAGAAGGAGAAGGAGAAGGAGAAGGAGAAGGAGAAGGAGAAGGAGAAGGAGAAGGAGAAGGAGAAGGAGAAGGAGAAGGAGAAGGAGGACAGGACACACCCAGATTTCTCTGTCTTGCCTCCTGAACCCCCATTCTAAAAACCCCAAAATTCTACATTTTCACCTGGTGATAAATTCACTATCATTATACTCAGACTCTTGTGGCTTGTAACTCTTCACACAAAGTTGGGAATTGTCTCCATGGGCTAAATCAAAGGCACAGGTGTTTGTGACTCCATGCCAAGGTCTCTGAACCCCCTGCCAGGGTCTGGAATCACCCAGGGCAGCCAGAGGAATGTCCTGGGTTCTGACACCGATCCACTGGGTTGATTCTGGTTTCAAAGTGTGGTGGCATCCCAAAGGATGACCCTGCAGCTCCTTGGGATGATGTTTACCCATGGAAATTGCAAACCTCCAGGCTTTAATAATGCACAGGATTTGCTGCTCTGCAAGCCCTGCTGTAATTAAGATAATAAATAGCTGGTGTAGATAAAGCACATCCTGGAAATAAATAGGAATTTCAGTGTAATTTCATTTTGGCTGGGAAAAGAAACACAACAAAAGCCAGAGATGTCTTTATCCCTTGGTTTATTTGAAGCCCATGAATAAACAAAGCCTTTTTTTTTTTTTTTAAATGCATGAAAATTGGAGACACAAATCTTCCCTTTTAACAACTTCAGTGGCACTTTGTCCCAGGAACCTCTATGTCAAAGGCACAGTAGATATCAGACAACCAAAATTTTTATTTCTCTTATTTCTTCCATGTATTGGGTCCCAGCTGTGGGTGAAACACAGCAGCTGGAGTTAATTGGCATTGTGCAATTAAATGCTGCCATAAATTAACTGATTTATTTGTGATTTGGTTTTCAGGGTGCTGAGATTTACAGATCTGCTCCAAAGGCCAACATTTGATCCCTCACTGATATTTCCATTCAGGAATCAGAATAAATCTGTTCTTCCACTGAGGCTCTGTATTTTTGTTGATGAAATCTTTAATTTTAGTCAGTGATGGGCATGAAATCTGAGGATGCTCTTAATCAAAGCCTCGATGCAATTTAAATGCCAATTAACAATTTCACTTTATTTGGATAAAATAATCAGGCATGGTCTGGATTCTACTTATCAATATTAACTTCTATTTAATTCTAATTTAAATTTGCTTTGTTCTGTGAGCTGCACAGCACAGACAGGAATGATGTGTTTATCACCCCTCAGCCTTTCCTGAACTACCCTCCAAAATGCAGAATTCCTTTTGAATCAGTGGGGTTCAAAGCAATCCCTGCATCCCAAGGTCTGCCCCCACAATTCCTTTATTTAAGGGGAATTTTCATTGTCCCAGGGATCAGTTTCTGCTCAGATCTCAGCACACAAAGCCTGCTGCTGCCACCAGAGGCTTCAGAGCTGCACAGCCACAAGGACAGGTTTTCCTGGGAGGGGAATAATGTTGTATTTGCAGGGTGCCCTGTGGCAGGAAGGAATGATGAATCTGACTCCATGTTCTCAGAAGGCGAATTTATTATTTTATAATACTATATTATATTAAAGAGTGCTATACTAAACTACACTAAAGAATACAGAAAGGATACTTACAGAAAACTAAAAAGATAATAATGAAAACTCCTGACTCTCTCCATAGCCCTGACATAGTTTGGCCCTGATTGGCCAAAGAGTGAAAACAACTCACAGCAGAGTCCAATGGAACAATCCCCTGTGGGTGAACAATCTCCAAACACATTCCACATGAGCACAACACAGGAGAAGCAAATGAAATAAGAATTGTTTTCCTTTTTCTCTGAGGCTTCTCAGATTCCCAGGAGAAAAATCCTGGGTGAAGGGATTTTTCCAGAAAACGCGACAGTGACAGGATAACTCCTATCCCTCCTTGGGAGACAGAAATCAGCTCCAGGAGAGGAACTGAAGGTTTGGAATCTGAAAGAAAGGCTGGAGGCTGCTGCTCTTAGGAGGTTTCCTGTGGTATTATGGGGTCCCCAGGACAAAGGAGGAATTGAGAGTCTGATTCCATGTTCTTAGAAGGCTATTACATTATATTATATTATATTATATTATATTATATTATATTATATTATATTATATTATATTATATTATATTATATCATATTATATTATATTATGCTATACTAAAGAATGCAGAAAGGATACAGACAGAAGACTAAAAGATAATAGTGAAAAACTCATGACTGACTCCAGAGTCCCAACACAGCTGGACACTGATTGGTCATTAAGTAAAAACAATTCACGTGTTGGATAAACAATCTCCAGCCACATTCCAAAGCAGCAAAACACAGGAGAAGCAATTGAGATAAGAATTGTTTTCCTTTTTCTCTGAGGCTTCTCAGCTTCCCAGGAGAGAAATCCTGGCAAAGGGATTGGACAGACCCCAGGGGGATGCCCCATGGCCTCTGCCTTGATTGGAATAAAGTCAAAGGACTCCTCTGTCTCCTTTTTGGACATAAACCTCTGGTGTTTGTGGATAATTTCCCCAACACCCTGGATCCCTGGCAGTGCCCAAGGCTGGAGTACCCTGGGGCAGAGGGAGCTGTCCCTGTTCATATCAGAGGTGGGATGGGATGAGTTTCAGGTCCCTTCAGCCCAAAGCACTCCAGGATCCCGTGCTGGCCTCAATTCCTCCCCTCTGGGTTCTCTCTTTGCTTTTTCCTGGCCCTGCCATGGCGCTGGGGTGGGGGAGATGCCAGGGCCCAGCTCTGCTGCTGGGAAATGCTGCAGCTGAATCTGCTCTGCAGGAAGGGCAAACCCCCTGAGACACACACCAGGGGCTGCACAGGATGCTGCACCATGGCAATTCTGGATTTATTCATCTATAAATTACCTGTAGAGCAAAGAAATAAAAGGGGAAAGGCAGACACTCATCTCCCACAGGTGTCAGGCACATGCAGATAACGAATTATTCCACTTATCAAGCTAATTTCTGTAATGAAAAACAGCAATAATCATCCTTCAGCAGCCTGTGAGGCTGCTTGCTGACACATTGGGCATCCTTTAGTTTGCCACAGCTTTAATCCATATTCAGATGATGACAAAGGAGACACAACCCAGAGCTCTGTGTCTCCCTTTTATTGGGATAATTTCCCTCAGAGAACCATTTATTTCCCAGTTCCTGTTTGGGGGGTTTTTGTGGATTTTTTTTTTTTTTGTTTTGTTTTGTTTGCTTGTTTGTTTGTTTGTTTGGGGTTTTGTGGTTTTTTGTTTGGATGGTTTTGGGGTTTTTTTTGTTTTGTTTGTTTTTTTTTTTTTTTTGTTTTAGGGTTTTTTTTGTTTGGTTTGGGTTGGATTGGGTTTCTTGTTCGGTTTGTTTTTTGAGGTTTTTTTTTTGGGGGGGTTTGGTGTTTTGTTGGGTTTTTTTTTTGGTGTTTTTTTTTCTTTTTGGTCTTTTATTTCCAATTCCTTTGTGCTGTCTGGGTGTTTAGAGGAGAAATAAATGTGGCTTTGAATCCTGCCTCCAGGCACAGATGGAAATCATGGAATAAAAACCACCCCAGCCAAAAATCCCCACTGTGCCCCAGGGGAATGACCGAGACAGGGTCAAACTCCACTGGAGCCCCCCAAAATCTGCTTCTGTTGGCACTGAAGGTGATTGGGGCTGTAATTCCATTAAATGGACATTTCTTTCCTGCCTGTTTCCTGGGAGAGGGAGGAGTGATGGCCCTGGGAGTGAAATGCGACTGAAATTTGCACTTCAGCCGCTGAAATTTGCGCTTCGGCCCCGGGAAACGGAGCAGAGAGCAGTGCTGAGTCAGCAGGGCTGGCAGGTGTGAAGTTCTCTGTTCCTGCTGTGTGAGGGCTTCCAGGCACATCTGTCACAGAAATGGGATGTGCATCTTCCGAGGGGCTGCTAAAAATAAACGGAAATTCCCAAATGGGAGAGCCAGGGCTGCTGCCCCTCCTGAAAGGAATGGTGGATTTGTGTTTCCAAACAAGCTGTGGGTCTGCTGGTGGATAAAACCGGCACTGGGAGAGGAAAGAAACAATGGGAAGGAGCCCACTGATTGATGAATGGGAAAATATATTTATCAGCATGCTTTAGGTTTGCTGATAAACGAAATTAGACATTGAAAGATGAAAGAAACAATGGGGAAGAAAAACCCCTAAATTCCATGAGAATTAAAAATTAAAAGGGAGGGTTGTACATCACAGGGGAGTTTTTGGGATCGGGTGTTTTGGGAAGTCTGAACCTCTCAAGTACCTCAGAAATAGGGGAAAAGCCCTAAATTCTATAAGAATTCAAAATTAAAATTAATTAATTAATTCAATAAGAATTTAAAATTAAAAGGGAGGGTTATACATTAGAGGGGAATCTCTGTTGTCAGGTGTATTGGGAAGTCTGAACCTCTCAAGTACCTCAGAAATGGGGAAAAACCCCTAAATTTCATAAGAATTAAAAATTAAAAATTAGAGGGGAATCTTTCGGATCAGGTGTTCTGCGAAGTTTAAACCTCTCAAGTATCTCAGCCAATGGGGAAAAACCCCTAAATTCCATAAGAATTAAAAATTAAAATTAATTAATTAATTAATTCCATAAGAATTAAAATTATTATTAATTAAATAATTCTATAAGAATTACTAGTTAAAAGCTAGAGGGGAATCTTTGGTATCAGGCATAACGAGGAGCCTGAGTCTCTCAAGTACCTCAGCCAGTGGGGAAAAACACCTAAATACCATAAGAATTAAAAATTAAAAATTAATTAATTAATTCAATAAGAATTAAAAATTAAAAATTAGAGGGAAATCTTTGGTATCAGCTGTTCGGGGAAGCTTGAACCTTTCAAGTATCTCAGAAATGGGGAAAAACCCTTAACTTCAGTAAGAATTAAAAATGAAAAGGGAGGGTTACACATCAGAGGGGAATCTTTGGGATCAGGTGTTTTGGGGAGTCTGAACCTCTCAAGTACCTCAGAAATGGGGAAAGAGAGAAGGGAAATGTGGCTGGAAATTGGGATAAAAAGGGAGGCTGCACCCTCCAAAAATCTGAGAGACCCCAGGGGATGCCCCATGGCCTCTGCCTTGATTGGAATAAAGTCAAAGGACTCCTCTGTCTCCTTTTTGGACACGAACCTCCGGTGTTTGTGGATTAATTTCCCTAACAGCCCTCTGTGCCAGCCCTGAGCAGGCATGGAGCAAACTGGGAGCAGATCTGTGGGATGTCTCATTCCCCTGGTGTAAATGCCAGCGTGGGTGCAGGATCAGCCCCACAGCCTGCAGAGCCCGTAATTAACCTGATAAATCACTTTATTCCTGCAGAATAAAGGCAGGGTGGGCACTGGAGTGAGAGCTGCGCTGTTTTCCCTGCCAGGGCTGGCCCTGGTTTATTCCGGGAACCCAACCAGCAGAGGAAATGTCATTTCTGAGCCTGCAGCATCACAGTTTGTACTCATTGCTCAGCTCCTGCTGCTGTTTCCATTGCAGCCTGCCTGACCTTGACAGCAGCACACGCTCCAGGCACCGCTCACCCAGGAAAATGGGATTTGCTCCCACTGCCTGGGGAGCGGTGCTTCAACATCCTCAGCAGAGCTCCAGAAATCACCGAGCCCTTCGTTAGCACCAGAGGCTGCGGGGTGGAGCCCTCCCTTAATTAGTGAAGTGCCTGAGATGGTTTGGAGCGGAGGAAGGAGCAGAAAGCAGGAATAAAGGAGAGAAAGCAGGAATTAGGAGCAGAAGTCAGGAATAATGGAGCAAAAAGCAGGAATAAAGGAGCAGGAATAGAGGAGCAGAAAGCAGGAATAAAGGAGCAGAAAGCAGGAATTAAGGAGCAAAAAGCAGGAATAAAGAAGCAGGAATAGAGGAGCAGAAAGCAGGAATAGAGGAGCAAAAAGCAGGAATTAAGAAGCAGGAATAAAGGAGAGAAAGCAGGAATAAAGGAGAGAAAGCAGGAATTAGGATCAGAAAGCAGGAATAAAGGAGCAGAAAGCAGGAATAAAGGAGCAAAAAGCAGGAATTAAGAAGCAGGAATAGAGGAGCAGAAAGCAGGAATTAGGAGCAGAAAGCAGGAATAAAGGAGCAGAAAGCAGGAATTAAGGAGCGAAAAGCAGGAATAAAGAAGCAGGAATAGAGGAGCAGAAAGCAGGAATAAAGGAGCAGAAAGCAGGAATAAAGGAGCAGAAAGCAGGAATTAAGAAGCAGGAATAGAGGAGCAGAAAGCAGGAATTAAGAAGCAGGAATAGAGGAGCAGAAAGCAGGAATAAAGGAGCAGAAAGCAGGAATTAAGGAGCAGAAAGCAGGAATTAAGAAGCAGGAATAAAGGAGAAGAAATCAGGAATTAAACAGGAAAAGGCTCAGAAACAAGCGCTGATCTCCAGGGCAGGAGAGGCAGAAGCAGTGGGATGGAGCTTCTCCAAGGCTCCACACTGAGGTGTGAAAAGGGAATAATATGAAGGAAATACCTTTAACAAAGCCCCAGAATCATCAAGTGAGATATTAAAGTGACAGAATAATCTTGGCATGTACAATAAATGATTCCATAAGATCAGGCCCTGGAGCTCTGCTGGCTGTGGTTTGTGGTGTCAGAGGGGTTTTGTGCTCCCTGCAGCAGCTCCAGAACATCCAGGACAATCCAGGCTGCAGCTCCCCCTCTGCTCTTTGTGCCCTCAGGTGAGGCATTAAAATTTTTAAAAAATAAAAAATTAATTTGGTGATTATTGCAATGAATGCAGCAGAAAGAATCAGTTCTAGAGGCAGAGATTGGTTTTAGTGACATTGGTTTGAGTTTATTTATAAATTAGTTTATTTATGATGTCTGGATGTCCAGAGCCAGATGGAGCTGAAGGGGGTGGATTTAGAAAAGATTCTGGAAGAAAATCCTGAGGTACCTCTGCAGCCAAAGCCTGGGGGCACTGAGCCCAGCCCTTGGGGCAGGGAGCACAGGGAGGGTTAAAAATCCTGCTGGAAATGCAAAATTCAGCCAAACTTCAGTGCCCTGAGCTTGGGGATCTCACACTGGTTTGTTTTCCTCATTCTCCTGAAACTCTGGGAGGGAGAAGCTGAATCTCCTTCTGTCCCTGGGCTGGGCTGGGGGAGGCTCTGGAGAAGGAGGATCCTGCAGGACTGGGGCTCTTCTGAGCCTTCATCCCTGGCATGTGCAGCCAGTTCCCATTCCAGGATGGGCTGGGGCTGTCCCTGACATCCCAGGAATCCTACAGCCAGTTCCCATTCCATACAGGGCTGATCCTGACCCCCAAATCCCAGGGATGCTGCAGGGCCAGTTCCCATCCCAGGTTGGGCTGTTCCTCATCTCAGGAATCCTACAGCCAGTCCCCATTGCAGGATGGGCTGGGGCTGTCCCTGATCCCCCCATCCCAGGGATGTGCAGCCCATCCCATCCCAGGCAGGGTTGGGGCTGTTCTGAGCCCTCATCCCAGGGATCCTACAGCCAGTTCCCATTCCAGGACTGGCTGTTCCTGACCCCCATCCCAGGGATCCTACAGCCAGTTCCCATTCCAGCCAGAGCTGTTCCTGACCCCCAAATCCCAGGGATGCTGCAGCCATTCCCATTCCAGGACTGGCTGTTCCTGACCCCTCATCCCCAGAAATGCTGTTCCTGACCCCCCCTTCTGAGGGATGTGCAGCCAGTTCCCATTCCAGGATGGGCTGTTCCTGACCCCTCATCCACAGGGATGCTGCAGGCAGCCCAGTTCCCATCCCAGGAATGCTGTTCCTCATCCCCAGGGAATCCTGCAGCCAGTTTCCATTCCATACAGGACTGCTCCTGACCACCCATCCCCAGGAATCCTACAGCCAGTCCCCATTCCAGGCTGGGCTGGGGCTGTTCTGAGCCCCCACCCCAGGGATGCTGTTCCTCATCCCAAGGATGTGCAGCCAGTTCCCATTCCAGGCTGGGCTATTCCTGACCCCCATCCCAGGGATGTGCAGCCAGTTCCCATTCCAGCTGGGCTATTCCTGATCCCCATCCCAGGGATGTGCAGCCAGTTCCCATTCCAGGCTGGGCTATTCCTGACCCCCAAATCCCAGGGATGTGCAGCCAGTTCCCATTCCACACAGGGCTGTTCCTGACCCCCATCCCAGGGATGTGCAACCATTCCCACCCCAGGGCTGCTGTTCCTCATCCCAGGGATGTGCAGCCAGCCCAGTTCCCATCCCAGGCAGGGCTGGGGAGGGATTCCCCCCAGGCCAGGGCACAGCAGAGCCTGCAGCTCCTGCAGCAGCCTCAGGAGTGACTTGGGTGTGCAAGGACAAAGCTCCTGCAGAGCTGCAGGAATTCCAGCCTGGGAGTGGCTCCTCTGAGGAGCAACCTTGGAGTTTCTTGTTGATTCTGCAATTGTTGCACCAGGGTCAGGGTTTGGTGTTGCTGGCACATTCTGAGGGGATGCTGAGGCTGAAACCCCAAAATAAAAGCAGGTTTCTCTTGCAGGCTTGGCTCTGGCAGGGCCCCTGAGCAGCAGAAATCATTCCATGTACATTCCGGTGAAATTTTACCCACGCAGAGCAGTTTTCTTGCTGATCCCTGCTGCTGTGTTATTTTTAAATCTTCCTTGTGTCGTGGCAGCGAGGGAGAAGCTGCCTTAATTACTGCAGATAAAATAAATCAGGGGAATCTCATTGCAAATGCAGGGAGCTGAGAGGAGCCCGGCTCCAGCTCCCTGAGTCATCCTGCCAAGGAGATGATGATGAATCTCAGGAACAGGATGCACATCCAGGCACTTTGGGGAGGCTCTGCAGCCTTTGGGCTGTTTGTGCTTCCTGACGGCTGCAGGACCCAGACAGGTGATGTCATCCTCTCCTGGAGGAGCTGCCAAAAGAAAGGGATGTGGGAAGACTCCTGAGCAGGTTTTAAGCTTGGTTTTACTTTGTGGTGAGACAGACTCGCTCCATCCAGCACGTGTGTGTATCTTTAGAAACCCTCTTTGTGAAATGCAGTTATTGGGAGGGGATCTGGCAGCCCTTGGGTTCAAAGGTGGTTTTTGCTAATTTGGGTGTGCAAAGAAAGGAATCTGAGGTTGGGGAGCTCTGACTGGAGCAGGGATTCAGGAATAAGGGAGTCTGTGCTCATGGTGCCTGGGGAAGTCACTTTCTCTCTGACAAAAGTCACTTTTGCCTGTCCTTGAGATGTAATAAACCTCCCTGGAGAGTCACAGTGGTCCTAAACCTTGTCCTTGGTGATGTCGTCCTCTCCTGGAGGAGCTGCTAAAAGGAAGGGATGTGGGAAGACTCCTGAGCAGGTTTTAAGCCTGGTTTTACTTTGTGGTGAGACAGACTCGCTCCATCCAGCACGTGTGTGTATCTTTAGAAACCCTCTTTGTGAAATGCAGTTCTGTCGCAGACATCCTTTATGAAAAATCCTTTCCTTAGGATTTTTCCTCTTGAGGAGCTGGGAGGCCTCAGGAACAAAATGCAAACAATGATTATCTGCTGCTGTGGAATGCAACAGGTGCATCTGTGATTGGTCTCATGGGGTTGTTTGTAATTAATGGCCAATCACAGTCAGCTGGCTCAGACTCCCTGTCCGAGACAAAAACCTTTGTTATCATTCTTTCTTTTCCTATTCTTAGCCAGCCTTCTGATGAAATCCTTGCTTCTATTCTTTTAGTATAGTTTTAATATAAGATATATCATAAAATAATAAATCAGCCTTCTGAAACATGGAGTCAGATCCTCATCTCTTCCCTCATCCTCAGACCCCTGTGAACACGGTCACACAGTTATTGTTAGATCCGGCAGTCCTTGGGTTCAAAAGTGGTTTCTGCTAATTTGGGTGCAAATAAAGGAATCTGAGGCTGGGGAGCTCTGACTGGAGCAGGGTTCAGGGATGAGGGAGTCTGTGCTCATTCCCAATGCTGGTGCTTGGGGAAGTCACCTTCCCTCTGATGATCTCACTTTTTGCTCTTTCCCTGTCCCTGAGATGTAATAAAGCCCCTGGAGAGCCACACTGGTCCTAAACTGTGTCCTTGTCCTGGCCCCAGCTTGGAGAGCTTTCCTGAGCTCCTGCACAGTCCAGTTTGTTCTGGGACCAGGTTTGGGTTCACAGAGCTTTGGATGCTTCAGCCCGCAGGAGGGATGATGAATCTGCTGTGAGAACCTTGAGTTTTTACCTAACTGAAGTTTAGGGCCAGGAAAAGCAAGAGACAGTGGAAAACAAAGGCTGGAGGCAGCAGGGAGTGCCAGAGCCAGGATCAGCTCTCCTGCTTTGCTCAGGGCTGGAGGTGTCAGAGGTCCTGCTGCTCGTGGTGGCAGCAAATTCCAGGAGCCTCCTGCTCTGGGCACCAGCAAATGCAGCCTGGCCATGGCTGGGGTTCCTGGAATCACAGAATGAGGCTTGGAAAAGCTCTCCCAGCCCATGGAGCCCCAGCTGTGCCCAATCCCCACCTTGTCACTGAGTGCCACCTCCAGGTGCCCCCTCCAGGGATGGGCACTCCAACTCTCCCTGGGTAGTTCCTGAGCCCCCTTTCCATGGGGAAATTCCTGCTGTGCCCACCCTGAGCTGCCCTGAGCCCCCTTTCCATGGGGAAATTCCTGCTGTGCCCACCCTGAGCTGCCCTGAGCCCCCTTTCCATGGGGAAATTCCTGCTGTGCCCACCCTGAGCCTGCCCTGAGCCCCCTTTCCATGGGGAAATTCCTGCTGTGCCCACCCTGAGCCTGCCCTGAGCCCCCTTTCCATGGGGAAATTCCTGCTGTGCCCACCCTGAGCTGCCCTGGCCCAGCCTGAGGCCGTTCCCTCTGCTCCTGTCCCTGTGCCCTCCTGGCAGGAGCTGGGCAGAGCCACAAGGGCCCCCTGAGCCTCCTTTGCTCCAGGCTGAGCCCCTGCCCAGCTCCCTCAGCCTCTCCCAGGGCTCCAGCCCCTTCCCAGCTCCGTTCCCTTCCCTGGATCCCCCCCAGCCCCTCCAGGTCCTTCCTGAACCATCCACAGCTTCTCCTTGCACAGCCACACGTGGACGCCTTCTTGCTTACTCCTGTTTTTTAATATATTTTCTATATTTTTTTTCACTGCTTTGTAAGTGTAAATTGTCACCAAGTGTTTTTTCTTTTTTTTTTTTTTTTTTTCTCTCTAGTTGTTGTTTCATTTTTCATTTTCTCCCCTCTCTCCCATGGCTTACAGGAAGTTCCCTCCCATCTGTTCCCTCCATATGTTTTGGGTGGCAATTTGCACACTGAGTTGGAACATGGGGATGGTTGGGATGTGGTGTTGAAATTAAAAAAAAAAAAAAATCTTTTCCCTTGGCCAAGTGGGGTTAAGATGCACCCAAAAAAACCCCAAAACCCACAACCAAAAAAAAAAAAAAAAAAAAAAAAAAAAAAAAAAAAAAAAAAAAAACCCCAACAAAAACAAAACAAAAAAGAATTAAAAATGAAAAGGGAGGGTTATACATTAGAGGGGAATCTTTGGGATCAGGTGTTCTGGGAAGTCTGAACCTCTCAGGTACCTCAGAAATGGGGGAAGAGAGAGGGAAAGTCAAAGGACTTTATTCCAATAAAAAACAAAAAACAAACAAACAAACAAAATCCACAAAAAAAAAAAAAAAAAAAAAAAACCACAAAAAAACCCACAAAAAAACCCACCAAAAAACCCCAAAGAAGCAAGGAAAAAAGCAAGTTTGATGTTTTTCATGCACCTGCCCAGTTCTTTCACACATCCAGTGCCATGGCAGGGACACCTCCCACTGTCCCAGGCTGCTCCAGGCTGGCCTTGGGCACTGCCAGGGATTCTCTGGAATTCCAGCCCAGCCCCTCCCCACCCTCCCAAGGGAGAATTCCTTCCCAATTTTCCCCATTTCCCCCCCAGATTTTTTCCTCCTGCACCTCCACAAGGCTCTGGATACCCAGCACTGTGAATAACCCACTGCAGCTGCATGAATTGCAATAATCACCACGTTAATTAATTGCAATGATCATTTTTAAAGCCTGGTTTGAGGGCAGGCAGCTGCAGCCTGGTGAGTGAATGCTGGCCATGCTCTGCACCTGCTGCATCCCTCCCGCAGCAGCCTCAGCAGGGATTTTTCTGCAGTGGAACAGAAAAGCCTCAATCCCCACCCTGCTCCTGCCCAGCCCCACTCTGCAGCTTTTCCTGCCACTTTTAATGAGGATTTCCACTCGGCGCTGCTGGGAATTTCTGCTCCTTTCCCTCTCTCCATCCCCTGATCCCGGCTCAGCCTGGGCCAGTTTCTCTTGCTCACATTTTGTTTTTCTGAAGCCAAAATGCAGCGGGAGCATTTCCAGGTGCTAAAACCCCGCCTGGGGGTGGGATGGGGCAGGAGCACAGAGGCAGCCCAGTAATTATGCTAATTATCCTAATTAGCACTGCAGAGCCCTGCCAGAGACCCCTCCTGGGCTGGGCTGCCTCCTGAGTCCCAGAGAGAAATTTGGGTTTTTTTGGTAAAATAAAGCCCATTTTGGGGCCAGGTGCTGCTTCTGCCGGCAGGGTGGGGATTTCTGCTTTAAATTGGGGCAAAATTCTTTCATTCTTGGGGTGAGGTGCCACTGGAAGCAAAAAAAGAGAGGCAAAACCCCCAAAGCAGGGAATGAGAAGTGGGAATTGGCCCACCAAGAAGCCTCATTTATTCATTTATTTATTTATTATAAAATTATAAATTATTATAAAACTATTTATGAAAATATTAAATTTATTTATTCTAATACAAACATTCATTTATTCTAAAACATTTCTTTATTCCCATTTATTCTAAAACAAACATTTATTTATTCTAAAACATTTCTTTATTCTCATTTATTTATTCTAAAACCAACAGAAAACCTCTTAAAAGTAGATTAAAAGTGAAAGCAAATTGTGCTGAAGCTGGAACTAAGTTTTTCTTCTGTGGGAAGAACATTTGGGGTTGCTAAACCCTGTTCTGCTGCTCTTGTTTGCTGAATGCCACCAGTTCATTTGGAGCTCTGTGAAACAGGAGTAGAAAATTGTCTCCAGAACCACTTTAAAAATCCATCTGCAGAACAGAAATATAAAAATAATCTGCATTTTCTCTCACTTGAGCACATTTCCCCAACCCCACAGCCTCTCTCAGGCTGGGCAGGGTGTGATTGTATCTCAAACCTCTTTATTCTCCAGCAGGAATTTTTTTTTCCCCCCCATCAGAAACCCCACCCATCTCTCTGCAGTATCTGCAGCATGAATTGGAGTCCGTGGGGACATCTAGGTCAGCATGAGCAGATCTGACATCAGCCTGCAGATGATGCCCACGACCAGCAGTGCTGCAGTTGTTTTTCTTTCCTCCCTCCCCCTCCTTGTACCAGGAAAGAAAAAAACCCAAACCCTGATTGTCCGAGGGGACCGGGGAGAGGGGAGAGGCTTCTCGCACAGCCCAGGGCCACTCCCTGCTCCGGAGGGCAGGGATTTGGGAATGCAGCATCCCCTGGGCTGGGATGGGGAGGAAGGCTGAGGAGGAGGATGGTGCAGAGAGGAAGGACGAGGCTGGTCCTTCAGGGGTGGAAGGGGAAGGAAATGGGAGAGGAGGAGGATAGAGAGGAAAAACAAAGGTGATAATTCAGGGCTGAAGGAGAAGGGAGATGGGAGCTGAGGATGATGATGATGAGGAGGATGCAGAGAGGAAGAGGAGGAAAGCTGATAACTTGGGTGGAAGAGGAGGGAGGTAGGAGATGAGGATGATGATGAGGATGCAGAGAGGAACAGCAAAGCTGGCAATTCAGGGGTGGAGAAGGAGATGGGAGCTGAGGATGATGATGATGATGAGGATGCAGATAAGGAAAGCTGGTAACAGGAGGAGGAGAAGATGGAAGCTGAGAACAATGATGATGATGATGATGATGATGAGGATGCAGAAAGGAAGAACAAAGGTGATAACTTAGGGTGGAAGAGTGGGAGGTAAGAGATGAGGATGATGAGTATGGTGCAGAGAGGAAGGACAAGGCTGGTCCTTCACGGGTGGAAGAGGAAGGAAATGGGAGAGGAGGAGGATGATGGTGATGATGATGATGAGGATGCCAAGAGGAAGAACAAATCTGGTAACTTGGGTGGAAGAGGAGGGAGGTGGGAGCTGAGGATGATGAGGATGCAGAGAGGAAGAGCAAAGGTGATTACTCAGGGGTGGAAGAAGAGATGGGAGCTGAGGATGATGATGATAAGGATACAGAGAAGAAGAACAAAGCTGATAACTCAGGAGCAGAAGAGGAGGGAGGTGGGAGCTGAGAATGAAGATGCAGAGAGGAAGAGCAAAGGTGGTAACTCAGGGGTGGAGGAGGGGGGAGATGGGAGATGATGATGAGGACGATGCAGAGAGGAAGAACAAAGCTGATAACTCAGAGGTGGAAGGGAGGAAGGTGGGAGCTGAAGATGATGATGAGGATGCAGATGAGGAAAGTTGGTAACTCAGGGGAAGAGAAGATGGGAGCTGAGGATGATGATGAGGATGGTGCAGAGAGGAAGAACAAAGCTGATAACTCAGAGGTGGAAGGGAGGAAGGTGGGAGCTGAGGATGATGATGAGGATGCAGATGAGGAAAGTTGATAACTCAGGGGAAGAGAAGATGGGAGCTGAGGATGATGATGATGATGATGAGGATGGTGCAGAGAGGAAGAACAAGCTGGTAACTCAGGGGTGGAAGAGGAGGGAGGTAGGAGATGAGTATGATGAGGAGGATGCAGGATGAAGATGCAGATGAGGAAAGCTGATAACTCAGGGATGGAGGAGAAGATGGGAGCTGAGGATGAGTATGGGGATGAGGATGCAGAGAGGAAGAACAAAACCGATAACTCGCGTGGAAGAGGAGGGAGGTGGGAGATGAGGAATGTGAGGATGAAGAGAGGAAGAACAAAGCTGGTAACTCAGAGGTGGAAGGGAGGGAGGTGAGAGCTGAAGATGATGATGAGGATGATGCAGAGAGGAAGAACCAAGGATAATCAGAGTTTTTAGCAGCAGAGCAGGGCCAGGCTCAGAGCTCTGTGGCTTTGCCATCCCTGAGGCTCCCCAGCAGCTCCAGCAGGGAATCTGCCCTGAGTGCCTAAACCTGCCCCAGCCCTGCTCTGCCTCCTCTCTGCCCAGCAGGCCCTGCCCACATTTCCATTTTCTTTTCCTCCCAGAAATTAGGATATAGTCTGCGTATACATCTGATATATTAAGGTATAGTCTGAATTCTCAATTTCCTGTGCTTTCCCCACCCTGGGGCTGGCTCCTGCCTCCTTGTGCTATTTTTACAGCACTCCAATTATTCTGCTCCCGATGGAATTCCTGAAATGTCCTGGGGTGAGGCTGCAGCTCCCCAACTCCAGACCCAATTAGACATCGGTGTAATTCCCCAGAATTAACCTGAATTTCCCACATTCTGCCTTGGAAGAGCATTTATCCCTCAGGATGTTGTCAAACCAGCAGGGAAACATTTTGCAGAACTTTGAAGTGAGGTGGGAAATTTCAGATTTCTGTGTTCCCTGTAAGTGGGAATTGGGTTTGTACCTTCAGGATGGGACAGCCAGAAATGGAGTGAGGGAGAAATTCCTGCCTGGGAGGGTGGGGAGGGGCTGGGATGGAATTCCCAGGGAGCTGTGGCTGTCCCTGGATCCCTGGAGGTGCCCAAGGCCAGGCTGGAGCCCCCTGGGACAGTGGGAGGTGTCTCTGCCCTGGCAGGGGTGGCACTGGGTGGGATTTAAGATCCCTTCCAACCCAAACATTCCATGGTTCCCATTCTGTGATGAGTTCGAGACATGCCTGCATTTGCAGTGACCCTAAATCCTACTGATGGGCCATAAATCTGCCCTGAATTTGGGCACAAGTGAATTGTATTTCATTTAAATATGGATTATTTAATTTTGCAGCATCCAGTTTAGGGCTGCAATCAGAACAAAGTGCCTGGAGTTACATGAAGCTTTGAGCTGTGCTGCAAACTCTTTGTCTTTTCTTTTCTATTTTTCTTTTCTATTTTTCTTTTCTATTTTTCTTTTCTATTTTTCTTTTCTTTTCTTTTCTTTTCTTTTCTTTTCTTTTCTTTTCTTTTCTTTTCTTTTCTTTTCTTTTCTTTTCTTTTCTTTTCTTTTCTTTTCTTTTCTTTTCTTTTTTCTTTTCTTTCCCTTGTTCCCTCTTTCTCTCTCTTTCTTTCTTCTTTTCTTTCTTCCTTCCTTTCTTCCTTCTTTTCCTCCTTTTTTTTGCCTCTCTGTTACCATATTTACCACATATCCCTCTCCTCTCCTCTCCTCTCCTCTCCTCTCCTCTCCTCTCCTCTCCTCTCCTCTCCTCTCCTCTCCTCTCCTCTCCTCTCCTCTCCTCTCCTCTCCTCTCCTCTCCTCTCCTCTCCTCTCCTCTCCTCTCCTCTCCTCTCCTCTCCTCTCCTCTCCTCTCCTCTCCTCTCCTCTCCTCTCCTCTCCTCTCCTCTCCTCTCCTCTCCTCTCCTCTCCTCTCCTCTCCATCCCACAGCCTGAATATCATTAATTAAACCCCTTTTTTTCTCTGAATTCAAAGCAGTTTGTGCTATTGAAAGACTGACTATGGACCAAAGCTGAGCTGAATCCACCCAAAGATTCTCTGTTGATGAATATGACATGAAGGATGTGATTAGGTTATTAATTAGGTTATTAATTAATGATTTCCTCCTGGAAAGCCCAGAAAAGTGAAAAGCCCAGGGTGAAACAGCCCTGGCTTGGGGAGGTTCACCCCGGAGCTGCTGGGAGCTGCTCTGGAGTTTTTCCTCCTCCAGCTGGGAGGGCAGAGATGACTGAGGATTTCAGCTTTTCTATGTTCCATCTCTCTGTAACCCTGCAGTTCTTTAGGGCATAACTCTGAACTCCACACCCAGTGTGAGCTGCTGCTCTCCCATTTGGGGCGGACACAACAATTCCTCTGCAGGCCTGGAAACCAAGGACACCTCACTGCCTCAGGGCCCAGAGATGGGAGCAAAAGGGAGTTGGGGGCAGCAAACTTGGGGTCAATGACTTCATGACCTGCAGCTGTAATTGGAAGATCAACCCCAATATGGAAATGGCCCAAACCTATTTTCTCGGTTTGGAAAGCCAGGTGTCTGCTAAGGAAGGCAGGAGCCTGCCCTGAAATGGAAAATGCAAACCCCCCTCCCTCCAAATTGCTATAAATTTTAAATTAAGGGGTTCTCAAGCAAAAAAAATATGAGAGCTGGAAATAACAGTTCTTTAATAGGGAAGAAAATAGAAAGATAAAATAAACAATGCAATGCACTAGAACAACACTGCCAGAGCCAGAACCCAGCCTGACACCCTGTGGGTCAGGGTGTTGGCAGCAGTCCCATTGCAATTGTGGCTCAGCCCTCCTGCAGTGTCAGGGCTGGTTCTGCTGGAGCAGGGATCCTGGACAAGGGTGGAGTCTCCTCTGGAGATCCAGGGGCAGAGGCAGCTGCTGCTCCTCTGGGAAATCCAGTGCAGAAGCCGTGCTGGTGTTCCAGAATCTCCAGATTATATCCAGGCAGGAATGCTTGGCTGGTGTTCCAGAATCTCCAGATTATATCCAGGCAGGAATGCTTGGCTGGTGTTCCAGAATCCCCAGATTATATCCAGGCAGGAATGCTTGGCTGGTGTTCCAGAATCTCCAGATTATATCCAGGCAGGAATGCTTGGCTGGTGTTCCAGAATCCCCAGATTATATCCAGGCAGGAATGCTTGGCTGGTGTTCCAGAATCTCCAGATTATATCCGGGCAGGAATGCTTGGTTCCTCCCTCTGGGCTCACATCTCCCAATGGGGTGCTGTGGTTCTTATCAGCCATGCAGTGACATTCAATGGCCTCTTATCAGCAGATGTCTCCCCAGAGGGAGGAGTGGGTGTGGAAGAGATAAGGAAAACTGCCCACTGAACAGAAGCCAGCTGCCATGCAGATGGTGAATAGAATACGTCTTGCCTTGCAATCTGGAACACCTATACAAGTCTGAAACCCATGAGTCCATTTTGGGTGGCCCTAGGGGGCTTTGTCTGCCCTAAATGAACCTGAAGGCACTTCAATAAATAGAAATGGTTTTTATTCCCTTAATTTTGTCTGGTCTCTGCTTTTAGGCAACCCCAAAAGGCACGAGCAGAGCCCGGCTGGGCTGTGGGCACTGCTGGGACTGTGGGGAAAGGACAGGCGGAAACCAAACTCAGAGGAAGAAACCAAACCCATGGGGGGTGTTGGGAAGGATGAAAGTTTGACAAGAAAGTCTCACAGATATGTGTGCTTGGCAGAAAGATTTTTAAATGTAGAATCTGAAGAAGGAATAGAAATGAAAGCAAATTTTGATATAGAAGAAAAAAATTGCTGAGCCAGTCTTACTGGATAACCAAGGAGGCAAAGGGTGTGTGAGTTAGAAGGGTTTTTATGGCTTAGAGCAAAGGATAAACCCATCTCAAACAAGAAGATGTTTTTACCAAGCAGAAAGAGAGCACAGGCAAACAAGTCAGCAAATGTGGCAAGTAGAAAAAATGTCTCAGAATTTTCCACTGCAGGAAAACTGAAAAACAACTTCTAGCTTAAACTGTAATGTACTGACTTTGAGTGATTGGAGAACAGTAACATGAACATGGTAATCGTAGCAGTTATGATAGGCTATAGATAATAGTTAAGGTATAGATTGGGTCTACTGTATTAAGGTGCTCAGCAAAGAGCAGTAAATAATGCAATGGAACCAAAACCAAAGGGTCTCCAGGCCTGCCTGCAGCTGGAGCTGACAACTGTGGGCACAGCTCTGTCACCCACAGCCCTGGGCTGCTGTGACCTCTTGGAGGTAATAAAGTGCATTTTGGATACAATAAACTACATTTTGGATTCAATAAACTACATTTTGTATACAATAAACTGCATTCTGTATTTTTTGTATATAATAAATTGCATTTTGTATACAACACACTGCACTTTGCATACAATAAACTGCACTGTGTATACAATAAACTGCATTCTGTATATAATAAACTGCACTTTGTATACAATAAACTGCATTTTGTATACAGTAAACTGCATTTTCATATAATAAACTGTATTATGTATTTTTTGTATACAATAAATTGCATTCTGTATACAATGAACAGCATCCTGTACACAATAAACTGCATTTTGTCTACAATAAACCGCCTTTTATATTTTTTGTATACAATAAACATTGTATACAAAAAAAGCATTCTGTGTACAATAAACAGCATTTTGTGTACAATAAACTGCATTTTGTATTTTTTATGCAATAAATTGCATTCTGTACACAATAAACTGCAGTTTGTGTACAATAAACTGCATTTTGTATTTTTTATGCAATAAATTGCATTCTGTACACAATAAACTGCAGTTTGTGTACAATAAACTGCATTCTGTATGCAATAAATTGCATTTTATGTACAATAAACTACCTTTTGAAGAGCCACCTGGAGTCCCACATCTCATTCAGGCTCTTACAGAGGGGATTTCTCAGTCAAGGGCCAGAGCCCTCCTGTCCCCTGCAGGGACAGCCTGGGATGGCATCCAGGGCCCCCTGTCCCCTGCAGAGCCCCATTAGCTCCCCGTGGGCAGAGCATTCTCTGGGGGAGCTCCTGGAGATGCTTCCAAGTGCTTTCCTGTATTATTTGCCTGATTTGAACCCCTTCCAGTGCTCGAATGCAGCAAAAGTGACATTTAGGAAGCAAATTGGGACATAACTCTGAGGTTCTGAAGTCTCCTGGAACAGAGAGCTCTGTGGAAGGACAGGGGAAAATTTATTAAATGTTCTTCTAAAAGCCATAAAAAAAGCTGTGAGAACACAAATATTATAAAGTTCCTCTGTGTCTATAATTGCAATAAACTGATTTTTTTGGTCTTTATTTTTCTCTTCTGGAAATTGCAGCGTGACCTGAGGAAGGTGGAAAATAAAGATCAGGTGGAAATCATTCCAAACCTTCCACCTCCTTTTGATTCAATGTTTTAAGGGGGGGAGCAAAAGCTTTGAATATCACTGTGGAAGAGTTTAATTTTTTTATTTAAATAGGAATCTGGGGGTCTCAGGCCTGAAGTGAATTTCCCCACAATAAAACAGATTCTTTAATTTGGCAGCATCCACTTTATGGTTGCAATTAGAACAAAGTGCCTGGGTTCACCTGGAGCCTTGAGCCATGCTAGGAACTCTTCGTGTTTGCTTTTATTTTATTTTATTTTATTTTATTTTATTTTATTTTATTTTATTTTATTTTATTTTATTTTATTTTTTCCATTCCCACATCCTGAATCCCCATTAATGCCGACACTTTTTTTGTGGGAATGCAAATAAATTTGTGCTATTAAAGGACTGAATCTGCCCAAAGAAGGCGCTCCATGGACACACACAACATTAAGCACCTCATTAGGTTAATAATTAGTGATTTTCTCCCAATTATTGAGCTGATACTGAGGAGTTCCAAGGCATGGGGTTGATCCCAGCAGCCCTTCCCGAGCTCCAGGAGGCTCTGGGAGCTTCCCTGGAAGTAAAGGAGGAATAATTCAGCCCCAAGAACATCAATTCAGCCCTGAGAGCATCAACTCAGCCTCAGGAACATCAGCTCAGCCCCAGGTGCATCAATTGAGCCCAAGAAGCATCAACTCAGCCCCAAGAACATCAGTTCAGCCCCAGGCAAATCAACTCAGCCCTGGGAGGACCCATTCAGCTCCAGGAGCATCATCCCAGCTCCAAGAGCATCAGCCCAGCCCCAGGGGGATCAGCTCAGCCCCAGGAGCATCAATTCTGCTCCAGGAGCACCAGCTCAGCCCTGAGAGCATCAATTCTGCTCCGGGAGAATCAATTCAGATCCAGGAGCATCAACTCAGCCCCAGGGGGATCAGCTCAGCCCTGAGAGCATCAATTCAGCTCCGGGAGAATCAATTCAGATCCAGGAGCATCAACTCAGCCCCAGGGGCATCAACTCAGCCCTGGGAGCACCAATTCCGCCCCAGGGGCATCAGCTCAGCCCCTCCTACCCCAGAGCTGGGTCCAGCACAGCCCAGGCCAGCAGGAGCTGGGGATGATATCAGACACTGCAGACACCCCAAAGTCACTCCAGACACAACTCCTGGCACCCCAAAGTCACTCCAGACACCCCATGTGACACCCCAAAGTCACTCCAGATGCCAGATCTGACACCCCAAAGTCACTCCAGACACCCCATGTGACACCCTGAAGTTCCCTGGAGCCGTTCCTGTCCCAGGGCACTCAGGGCCCGGCTCACCCCGGGATCAGAGGGGATTCATGGGCTCCGCCTCCCCCTCCAGCTCCCGTTTGGAATCAGAGCTGGAGCAGGAGCTGAGTGAGCTGCAGGAGGAGGAGAAACCACGGCAGCTTCTCCTGGATGCTCCATGTGTGCAGTGAGGGCAACCACGGAGCTGGACTGGAGATTCATCCACAGGAATCCCAGATCCTGGGCAGGTCCCCAGCCTGGTAATGATCAGCATTGACTCCATGAACCAGAAGGCAGGAAAGACACTTTGTTATTAGAAATCCACAGTTCTTACAGAAACAGTGGTGGACCTGATTGGTCTCAAAGTGAAAACCTCTCACACACTATTGGTGGTATCAATAACACACTCTAGAGAACCATATCTATAAACATTTTATAAAAATGAGTTCAGCAGTGATGTAGAGATGTCCCAGATGGAGCAGCACAATTCAGTGGGTCAGGAGCCCCTTTTAACCCTGTTTTTTGTCCCTTTGGATTGGTTTCTCCTTGGATCCTTCATTTGCATGAAGGTTTAAGGCCTTGATTGGCCATTACAGCATTCCCCAGGCTGGCTTATTTCCCTTGGAGGGTGCTTCACTTTACTGAGGTGTCACTGTGATATTTTCTGAAAAATCCCTTTGCCAGGATTTTTCTCCTGGGAAGCATATAGGCCTAAGAAAAGAATAAAAACAATAATTATCTAAGTGCTTGGAATGTGGTTTGGAGAATGTTTACCAACAGGTGCGTCTTTGATTGGTTCCATGTGAATTGTTTTTAATTAATGACCAATCCCAGTCCAGCTGTGTCAGACTCTGAGGAGTCAGACATGAGTTTGTCATTATCATTCTTGTCTAGGCTTCTGATGTCTCCTTTCTCTTTTTTTAGTATAGTTTTAGTCTAGCATATAATATGATATGATGTAATGTAATATAGTGTAATATAATGTAATATAATGTAATATAATGTAA
This sequence comes from Ammospiza caudacuta, assembly GCF_027887145.1. Taxonomy (NCBI): domain Eukaryota; kingdom Metazoa; phylum Chordata; class Aves; order Passeriformes; family Passerellidae; genus Ammospiza; species Ammospiza caudacuta. The sequence continues at coordinate 3,474,144 of NC_080618.1, forward strand.
TGTAATGTAATATAATGCAATATAATAATATAATGTAATGTAATGTAATATAATATAATATAATATAATATAATATAATATAATATAATATAATATAATATAAATCAGTCTTCTGAGAACATGGAGCCAAATTCTCATCTCTCACCTCATCCTGGGGACCTCACACCACCACAACTGATTGGTCCCAGAGTGAAAACCTCTCACACACTATTGCTGTAACACACTCTAGAGAACCACATCTATAAACAATGGTTACAGAAAGAGAGATAATAATTGTTAGAAATCTTCTCCTCTGAGGTTCCCACAGCTTCTACACAGCTTCCCAGGGTTTTTCTGGGAAAGTCTGTGCCTGCTGCCACACAAAGCTGCCCCTCCGTGCTCTGCTTCCCCTCTCAGCTCTGAGCTGAACCTTTTCTCTCAAGAACTCTTCAATATGAGCAGATTTCCATTAAAGAGATGAGCCTGGCATCCGTGGCACTGTTCTTTCTTTGGCTCAGAGGTCACAGAATTCAATTAAAAGCTGCCCAGCGCTGCAGGAGGGAGCTGGGCTGTGCTCAGAGAGCTCCAAGGTGCCTCTGACATCCTTTAGGTGTGCAGAGAAGGGGAACGTGGCCACCCCTGGCATATTCCAGCAGCCACATTCCCAATGAATGCATTCCCAACACCCTGTCCTGAAGGGACATTTCCTTCCCCCAGGGCTGCAGGAGAGCCGTGACCTCCTGATTTATGCCTAGAATTTTGTGTTTTCCACTGTTCCTGCTCCTCACTCCATGGCAGAGTTGAGGCCTTTTTGTTTTTCACTTTGAGCGTGAGGCCCATTTGCATTTTCAGAGCTGAAAATAAATCAGCTTGGATGGATGGATTTTTTTTCCCCTCTCTGGCCTGAGCCCCTGAGTAGAGAGCTCTGGTAGCTCAAAACTTCTGAAATTGCTTTGAAAATGAGGCCAGAACTAACGCGGAGCAGCAAAACCCCCAGGAGGAAAATGTGACATTAATTTGTGGTTGCGTCACACACTGATTTCATCACTGCAGGGTTTGGGAGGGGTAGGGATTTAAAATGAAATAGTGGATGTAAAACTTGGCCTCTGCATCGTGGATTCAAGGGCAAGAGCAAATCATCTCCCAGCCACTGCCACTGCCAGCCCTGTGGTTGTCACGCGGGAGGCAAATCAACCTCAGCTCCATTCAGCACTAAATAAATTTTCTCTTTGAGAGGCTCAGCCAAAGTCTGGGGAGATCTGGGGGTGTCTGGGCTGGTGCTTTCAGTTTAATGCTTGTCAAATCCTGAAATTAATCAAGGATTACGTGGTTCTGACCCCTGAACCCCAGCCCTGCCCACAAATATCTCTGTAATGAGGGTGTCTTGGCCATGGAAGACGGGTGGATTGATGGGAAATGGGTTAAATTAAAATCAAAATATAAACAGTGCATCAAAGTAAAATAACCCTAAAATTCCAGAATGGTTTGGGTTGGGAGGGAATTTAAATCCCATCCAGTGCCAGGGCAGGGACAGCTCCCACTGTCCCAGGGTGCTCCAGCCTGGCCTTGGGCACTGCCAGGGATCCAGGGGCAGCCCCAGCTGCTCTGGGAATTCCATCCCAGCCTCACAGGGAACAATTCCTGCCCAACATCCCATCCATCCCTGCCCTCTGGCAGTGGGAGCCATTCCCTGTGTCCCATCCCTCCATTCCTTGTCCCCAGTCCCTCTCCAGCTCTCCTGGAGCCCCTTCATGCCCTGGAAGGGGCTCTGAGCTCTCCCTGGAGTCTTCTCTTCTCCCTTGGGCACTGCCAGGGATCCAGGGGCAGCCACAGCTCCCTGGGAATTCCATCCCAGCCTCAGAGGGAGGAATTCCTTCCCAATATCCCACATAACCCTGCCCTTCAATGTTCAAACCCATTCTCCCTTTCCTGTCCCCCCATCCCCTGTCCAAGGTCTCTCTCCCCCTCTCCTGTCACTCCTTCAGGCCACAATTACATCACCTCCCCCTTCTCTTCTCTGGCTGAACATTCCCAGTCCATCCTCTGGATTAAGCGTTTGGAATGGTTCCAAATTCCCTCTGACTTTGAATGAGTCAAAGAGAGAGTGAGAACTGGGAATGATTCCTCTGGAGCAGGGATTGCCAGACAACCCCCAGCCTTCCTCAGCTCCTGACTAAGCAGCTGAATTGATGATTTTTTTCCTTCTCACAGATTTTTCCCATTTTTCTCAGCCCAGCTGCTGTGTCTGCTCTCTTTAGCAGTGTGAAAAATGTGTATTTTATGATGGGCTTTTCACAAATATTAAAATGAATATTATATGTGTTATGTTAGAAAGTTATGCTGTGTTAATTTTCTTAAGTAGTGTGTTAAATATAGTTTCAGGTTATAACAAAATGTTAAAATAGAAACTATGCTGTGTAAGATACTTTTTTTTAAAAAAGGACTCGCAGTGAGATAGCAGTCATAGGACACCTAAATCCTTCAAAGAAAGAGAATGTATTGCTTCATTATCAGGAGAAATGAACTTCTTCCCACCTTGCTCAGCCCTGAGGACACTGTCAGGATTCAGAGGAAGAAGCTGACACTGCCCAGACGGAATCCTGTGTTTGAGTGGGATTTATGCATCATGGATGAGGTGTGTGAATATGCAACAGGCTGTTGTTTTTAAGGGTTAATCCTCTGTTAATGTGGGTCCTTTTTCAGGCTTATTTTGCCCAGAAAGACATACCCAGACTGTAACTCTTTGTTTCTATTGTCTCATATTGTCCTAATCTCAATTGTTCAAATTTTTATTATTCTAATTATATTACTGCTTTTATAACTATTAAACTTTAAAAATTTAAAACAAAATGACTGGCATTTTTCACAGCAGGACCCAGTACAGGGATTCCCCAGCCCAGGCAGGGCCCAGCCTGTGGAGCTGCAGCTCAGGGTGGAAATCAGCAGGGCTGAGGACAGGGCTGGGTTTGGGGAGGGGGTTTGGGAGCCCTGACCTTCAGCCTCTCCTCAAGGAGTGCAGCTTGAGGGAGCCCAGGCTCCTGGAGCTCTGCCTCCTTCCATGTCACTGTCACATTCTCTGAAAAATCCCTTTGCCAGCATTTCTTCTCCTGGGAAGATGAGCAGCCTCAGAGAAAAAATAATATTATCTCATTTGCTTCTCCCTGTTTTGCTGCTTTGGAATGTGACTGGAGATTGTTTACCAGCAGGTCCATGTTTGATTGGTTTCATGTGAATTGTTTTTAATTAATGACCAATCACAGCCAGCTGTGTCAGACTCTGAGGGGTCAGTCATGAATTTTTCATTAGCATTTTTTGTAGCCTTCTGTCTGTATGCTTTCTCTATTATTTAGCATAGTTTTAGTATAGCGTAATATGATATGATATGATATGATATGATATGATATGATATAATATAATATAATATAACATGATATGATATGATATGATATGATATAATATAATATGCAATACATTATATAATATATAATATATAATATATAATATATAATATATAATATATAATATATAATATATAATATATTATATATTATATATTATATATTATATATATTATATTATATATATTATATTATATATTATATATTATATATTATATATTATATATTATATATAATATATTATATATTATATATTATATATTATATATATTATATAATGTAATGTAATGTAACAATATATTCTATAATATTTTATATATCAAATAATAATGTGTATTATATAAAATATATATTATATCATGTAATATAATCATATATTACATTACATTACATTACATTATATATTAGCCTTCTAAGACCATGGAGTCAGATTCACCTCATCCTGAGGACCCCTGCAAATACAACCCTTCCACACAAATATTGACTCGTTAGGGAAATGAGAGCTGATTACATCTCCAAAATCCAGCCAGGCCTTGTCTTTGAAGCAGCTCCTAGTCCTGACTTTTCTTTGGACAAGCTTGGAAAAGCTCCAGAAGCTCTTAATTAATTAATTGGCTTCCTTGGAATCTGCAGGGTTCCTTTGTGTCCTGAGCTGAGTTTCTCCCTGGAGCAGCAATAACGTCCTGAAGGGACATTTCCTTCCCCCAGGGCTGCGGGAGCTGTGACCTCCTAAATTGTCCTGAGAATTTTGTGCTTTTCACCTGGACTTTTTCACTTCACAGGGGAAGCTGGCACCATTTGGGATCCAAAGCCCATCCTTGGAGTGATTTTTTTTTAATATTTATTTTTATTAATTTTATCTTCATTTTTAATTATTTTTATTTTTAGTTCTAGCTTTATTTTTATTATTATGATTTATATTTTTATTTTTCTTTCTAAGTTTTATTTTTAATTTTAAATATTTATTTTAATTGAAATTTTATTTTTATTTATTTTAATTTTTATTTATTTTTATCTATTTTTAATGTTTTTTTAATTTTAATTTTTAATTGTGATTTTACTTTTTTTTTTACTTTTATTTTTATCTTTTTATTTTCTTTTTATTTTTATTTACCATGTTCTATTTTAATTTTATTTACCTGTAGCTGGAGCAGCCTAAAACACCTGTGTGAGCCTGAGCAGGCAGTTCTTCCACTCAGATGTGATCCTGTATCCTCACATCCTATATATCCCCCATTTTTATTATTACAAATAAACTTTCTGAGAAGCCATAAATGGGATTTTGTGGCTTCTCCACTCAGCTGGATGCACTGAAGCTCTCTGCTTCCTTCCCAGGCCTTCCACACTCCCTAAACACCCAAATCCTGGGTTTGCCTGGACTGGCAAAGCTCTGCCTTGCCCAAAACTGGCCTTGGGGCTAAAAAAACCCTTGAAATTATTTGGGGAACATAGATTAAAAATAGAGAATAAGAGTCCTGCGGGCAATGCCCAAATCCCTCAGGGGAAGAATTTTCCCTGCAAATCTTGGAGGATGAAAGCAGCGAGCGCTGGTGTTGTGATTGCGGGGTGCCCCGTGGCAGGAGGAATGATGAATCTGACTCCATGTTCTCAGAAGGCTGATTTATTATTTTATGATACCATATTATACTGAAGAATACTATACTAAACTATGCTAAAGAAAGGATACTTAAGGAATGCTAAAAGAAAATAATGAAAACTCCTGACTCTTTCCAGAGTCCTGACACAGCTTGGCCCTGATTGGCCAAAGAGTGACAACAACTCCCAGCAGAATGCAATGGAACAATCACCTGTGGGTAAACAATCTCCAAACACATGGGCACAACACAGGAGAAGCAAATGAGATAAGAATTGTTTTCCTTTTCTCTGAGGCTTCTCAGCTTCCCAGGAGAAGAATCCTAAGCAAAGGGATTTTTCCAGAAAATGTGAATGCCACGCACTGGGGAGATTTATGAGGGCTGGGCTCCTGTGGGATGGGCTTGCGGTAATTATTTGTGGGAAATGAAGTTGTGGAGAATTCTTAAAGTTTGACAGAAAGTTTCATTTGTCTCTCAACAATATCTATACTATTCTCGACCATTTCTAAATCAACACTTCTCAACTTCTCATCTCAAAATTAATATACAAATGCACACTATGTAAACCTTTTGTCAAGCTTTAAGAATTCCCTATAAATTCATTTACACAGAGTTTATAAATTAATTTCTCACAGTTGTTAACAGCCTGATGATGTGTTTGATGTTCCTCCTCTGTTATCAGCATGTTCAACACCCACGGCTCTTGTCGTGCTTTGTGCAACTTTCATGCTCCATAAAACGCCTGGTGAGTGATCAGGGGGTCAATCAGGATGGCTGTACAACTCCCTTGGGTTTAAAAAAAACATGGGATAAACTTGTTTTAAACAAAAAATATGGGAAAAAATTATTTTTATGTATATTATGCTATTTATATTTATATTATTCATAATATTCATATATTATTTTTTAATTTAAACTAATTAAATTATTAAATTTTAAAATATTATAGAAATAATTATTATATTTATATATTTATATGTGTATTTGTATTAATATTATTTAGTAATATTTAATTGAGTTTTAATTACTTAAATTATTTATTTAAGAATATTTATATTAATACTTATATTTATATGCCTTTTATTCCATTTAAAAATTATGGAACCATCTTCCTTTGACAGGAGGGGAGAAAGCAGCTGCTTGTTGTTAGAGAAAGGTGTTTGAAATAATAATTAAAAGGAGTAAAGCAGCTTTAATTTCCAGTCAGATTGGAGCACATCAAAATAACAGCAGAGCCTGGGATTCCTGTCCCATGGACAAGTGAGGGTTTGTGGTGAACAACGATCCCTGACTGAGCAGTGCAGGCCCAGTTCAGTCCTCATGGAGAGCAGGAGCGATTCCTCCTGGGAATTACAAATCCATGGAGAGCAGGAGTGATTCCTTCCAAGAATTACGAATCCGTGGAGAGCAGGAGTGTCGCAGACATTTCTTCACAGAAATCCTTTCTTTCAGATTTCTGCGTCTTCGGGAGGCCAGAGGCCTCTGAAGACAAGGTAAACAATTATTATCAGCTGCTGTGGAATGCAACAAGATTCACCTTGATTGGCTCATTTTCTATGTTTATAATTAAGGGCCAATCATCAGTGCAAGTTGAGGAACTGAGTCCCTGGACACAACTTTGTTGTGGATTTTTTTCTATCTCTTCTTAGCTTAGCTAGCAGCTCTGCAAACCTCTCTCTATATTCTTTTAGTATAACTATAATGTATTATATCATATATTAATAAATCAAGCCTTCTGATTCAAGAAACAAGATTCACCGTCTCTCTATCACCAGCTGCGACCCACTCAAGTCGCTGTAATACAGGAGCATGTCCTTCCAGGAATTAAAAACCCATGGATGAGTGATTTCTCCTGGGAATTACAAATCCATGGACAAGAAATTCCTCCTGGGTATTGCAAATCCATGAATGAGTGATTCCTTCCAGGAATTACAAATCCATGGACAGAGATTCCTTCCAGGAATTACAAATCCATGGAGAGCACGAGTGATTCCTTCTGGGAATTACAGATCCATGGGGAGTGACTCCTTCCAAGAATTACGAATCCATGGAGAGCAGGAGTGATTCCTTCCAGGAATTACAAATCCATGGACAGCAATTCCTCGTGGGAATTACAAATCCACGGACAAGTGTTTCCTTCCAGGAATTACAAATCCATGGAGAGCAAGAGTGATTCCTTCTGGGCATTGCAAATCCATAGACAGCAATTCCTCCTGGGAATTACAAATCCAAGGACAGCAATTCTTCCTGGGAATTAAAATCCATGGACAAGTGATTCATTCCAGGAACTACAAATCCACGGAGAGCGATTCCTTCTGGAAATTACAAATCTATGGATGAACAATTCTTACCAGTAATTACAAATCCATGGACAAGCAATTCCTTCCAGGAAATACAAACCCAAGGACAGGGATTCCTTCCAGGAATTACAAATCCATGGGTGTTCCAGGAATTACAAATCCATGGATGAGTGATTTCTCCTGGGAATTACAAATCCATAGAGAGCAGGAGCGCATCCTTCCAGGATTACACATCCATGGAGGTCCTCATTTGGCCCTGGCAGCGCTAATTTGGGATAAATGGGAATTTGTCACCTTTAAACTCCTCATTGACCAAAGAGCTGCGCAGGGGCCTCCTCAGGGGCTGAGCAGTGCGGGGTGCCCTGATCTGAGGTGGCTCAGATCATCACAGCAATTTCATGGCCCAGTGGAACCCACAATTCCTCATTCCTCATCCCTGCTGCTCCTTGGAGTAAATCAATACGGAGCTAATGGCAGGCAGTTGAACTCCGTCCCTAATGGATCGCTGCCCTCTTGTTAAATGGGTACAAATTGACAATCCAGCAGCAGCTGATCATCAAAAAAATTAAAAAAAATAATCTTCTCTGAGGGTTGGTGGGCCCAGAACTGCTGGAAATCCAAGATGTAATTTAGCATTATTGTCTGGTGTAAGTGTTTGGGATGGATTTTTTTTTTCCCCCCCAATGGATTTGTTAAAGGAGCTTTTGGATGTGGAACTCAAGGCTCTGGTCTGGTTAAAAAGGTGGGATTTGGGCAAAGGTTGGGTTCGATCTTGGAGGTTTCTTCCTCCAAGCATCAGTGGGAAGAGTTTTAATGCAAGTTAAGGAGTTTAAATGCAAGACAAGGGTTTCTAATAATGAAAATATAAAACTGTGGAAGGCTGTCTGGATCCAGGAGAAGGGAAGGGAAAAGATTCTTGGGGTGCCCAAGGAGACGCCAGGAAAGAAAGCAAAAAAAAAAAAAATTCAGGTCTAAATGCTGAAGTCCATCAGTGCTGCAATAATTTGGGTAAATATAATCCTGAGAAAGTAAGAAATATTTTGCTTTAATTCCTGGCTATAATTTGATTTTTCAGCATTTCCATCCAGCAATTTCTGTGTTCAGCTGCTCCTGCCAGGGTTTGATTCTCGGTTCTCCCCTTTGCCCTGTAAACACACAGAAATACACCGAGCCTTTGTTCGGAACATGTTGTTTTATAAATATCTCTATGGATTCACCAGCGTTTCCAGGAGGCTCAAATTAGCAGATCAATGGATGCAGAACTGAAATTCTGCTGTGCTGTCTCAGAGTTCAGAGCTGGCAGCAAAACCTGCCAGCCAAGTTTGGGACTGAGGGGATATTTCAGAGACACTGCCCAGTTTGGGGGATTTCACCTGGAGCAGGAATGGAGCTGTCCCAGGTCAAATATTCCCCACTGCAGGGTATTTGTTCTCCTTTTCAAATTCCTTTTGGAATCAAAAATGCTGGGGGAAGTTGTCTCATTTGTCCACCTCTCCAAATCCTGCTGTTTCCTCATGCAAATAAAGCCTGGCTTTGTACTTTTGCCTCTTCCAGAGGAACTGCTCAATCTCTTTAATGAAAAAATAAGGGGGAAAAAGCCAACAAAGTGACAAAATTCCCAGTGATTTCTGTGGCTCGCTGCCACCAGCACTTGCACCAATCCATCTCAAAGGCTCAGCTCATCCTTGAGGCTCACTCTCCATCCCCTGCCAAGCAGGAATGATTTTTCCCTGCTTTTCTGCAGACAAAGCTGTCTGTGCAGCAGATTTGGGATGGCTGAGCTGGCATAGGCAAAATGGGAATTTTGCATGCACGTGGTTTCTCCAGACTGTGTTTGGTGACACCCACTTTAGTTTCATTAACATTTGATTGTTTGTGCTGTAATGAAAAGGTTGTCAGAGCCTGAACCTCACTTTTTCCTGCTGGAATCCCAAGTTTTCACTCAATGGAGATTTGCAGGTGGATATTTAGCCAACAATTGAATTTAGAGTGATGATGATGTAAAAGAATTTAAAGGGGGGAGGAGGATGTGATTTCACAGGCTGAGCATGTGCTGGGTCAGCTTTGCCTGGGGATTGGACAAATCCCAGATGGGCTGTGAAGAGAGGGGAGAACTCTTGGAGATCTGCTCTGAGTGTTGGACAGCACCTGTTTTTCCAGGCTTGTGAGATGTGCTTTGGGGTGTGTGTTCAATTCCCATCTGTCAGAGCTGGGACAGTTCTCCTCTGTTCATTGGGCAGTTTATCTCTTCATCACCCAATCCTCCCTCCAGAAGGTCTCTTTTGTTCATGGGCCATTAATTATTAATTATCTCCCGTCCATGGCCAGTGAGTGTCCCTGCATGGCTGATCCAATTCCATCATCCCTTGGGGAGATGCTCCGCTCAGGGGAGGAGCCAAGCATTCCTACCTGGATACAATCTGAGGTTTCAAGCATTCCTACCTGGATACAATCTGAGGTTTCAAACATTCCTGCCTGGATACAATCTGAGATTTCAAACATTCCTGCCTGGATACAATCTGAGGTTTCAAGCATTCCTACCTGGATACAATCTGAGCTTTGGGACACCCCAGCAGCCTTTGCCCCCTGCATTGCCAGAGGAGCAGCTTTGTGCTGCCCTGCATTGCCAGAGGGAGCCCAGGCCCATCTGCAGCAGCCCTGGAGCTGCAGAGGAAAACTCCCCCCTTGTGCAGGATCCCTGCTGCAGCAGAGCCACAGCTGGCACTGCAGGAGGGCTGAGCCCCCATGGGATGGGGCTGGGACACCACCCTGACGCACAGGGGACAGGGCATGGTCTCACTCTGGCAGTGCTTTATTTTTTTGTACTATTACATTCGTATTTTTAATTTTCCTAGTAAAGAACTGTTATTCCTACCCCCGTATCTTTGCCGGAGAGCTGTCACAGACATCTTTTCATGAAAAATCCTTTCCTTAGGATTTATCCTCCTGAGAAGCTGAGAAGCCTCAGGAACAAAATGCAAACAATGATTATCTGCTGCTGTGGAATGCAACAGGTGCATCTGTGATTGGTCTCATGTGGTTGTTTCTAATTAATGGCCAACCACAGTCAGCTGGCTTGGACTCTCTGTCCCAGCCACAAGCCTTTGTTATCATTCCTTCTTTTCTATTCTTAGCCAGCCTTCTGATGAAATCCTTTCTTCTATTCTTTTAGTGTAGTTTTAATGTAATATATATCATAAAATAATAAATCAAGCCTTCTGAAACATAGAGTCAGATCCTTGTCTCTTCCCTCATCTTAAGACCCCTGTGAACACCATCACAGAGAACCCCTTAATTTCAAATTTATAATAATTCATAGGGAGGGGGTTTGCATTTTCCATTTCAGGGGAGGCTCCTGCCTTCCTTAGCAAACACTTGGCTTTTTAAACCAGGACACTGCTGGACTCCTCCCAAGCCCAAACCCTCCCTGCACTCCCCATCTGGGGGTGTGCCAGGTTATTTTGGTTGAAAACTGGAGGTTCCTGGGTGTGAGAGGCAAAATCCCCCCACAGGGTTGGGTGTGGCTCTGACCTTGCTGTGGTTTATCAGTGAGGAATTGAATAATTGCAGCTCGTTAATAAATAAAGTTTATCACTCGTGACTCCTGCTAATTTGGAGATTCTGACTTCCCAAATCAGCAGGAGAAATTTGGGAAATGGAGAAAATTTTCCGAGTTTCCTGATGAGAACCATGTATGGACAGTAGTGACATCCCTTCCCTTCCCAGGCGTGCCTGCTGCCATCAGCCTGGTCCAGACAATTTCCATAATTTCCATAATTTCCACAATGAGCTTTTCTCCTCTGTTTTTCCCACTTTTCCTCCCAAACCTTCCCATCTCTTCAGAGCTGTCACTTCTAATCCAATCCCCTGCAGTGTTTATTTTCAGCGTGGTAAATATTTATCATATTTATATGATGCACACAAGGAAGCTGCAGCAGGAAGGGAGCCTGAAGGGAGCAGGAAGGGAAATATTTAGGTGGGGACCGGATGTGTAAAGATTTAATGAACACACAAAATTTGGAATAATTTCTCTCACAGCAAGAGAAATTCAAGTGCACAGCCAGATCAAAACACTTTTATTTGGTAGGACCCCACCCTGCTCAGAGGGAAAATGAAGTTCAGTCCCTGCTTAGAGCATTCCAAAGGTAAATGTTGATTTTTGCCCTGCAGGCCTCGCTGTTATTTCTGGAATTTATCACACAGCTGATTCATGAACTTTAAAATACTTTTGTGTGTATTTCAGAATTAATATTTGGCTGTTGGTGGTTGACTCCTAATTAAAATGTTGTCTCTAAATGCCATTAAGGATATTAATAATTAAAGGAACAGCTGGAGTTGCAGTGTAATGAGTTACAGCAAGGATTTGGCTGCAATGCAGAATGAAGAAAATTCTGTGGAGGGGGATTCTTGATTGGTATTTTATTCAGAATTCACTTCCATCTCTATGCACAAAGCTGAATATCTCAGTTCATGCAACCCTGACATCAGCAGGGATTTTCCCCTGTTTTGAGAGAAGGAAAAACCGGTTTTATTGGATAATAAAAAGTGGTTTAGAAGGTCAGGCTGTGACAATGTGATGTCATTTGTCCTTTGGGTGGGGACACAGCTGCTGGTGCCATCACTGCTGTCCCTGCAGGGCTGCCAGGGGATGAGGGGGAGATAAAACTGGGCTAAATTAAAGGCTGGGTCCACACTGAGCCCCTGCTCCAACTGGAGAAATTTCAATTTAAACCTGAAAAACCTCAGGCTGTGCTCAAGGGCAGAGAAATGCTGAGCCCTGGGAAAATCAGGGAGGAGAATCAGGGAACTCCCAGGGGTTTGGGATGGAGGGCACCTTAAAGATCACCCAGTTCCTATCCCCAGATTAAAACCAAATCTGATTTCCCTAAATCAGGCAGTTTTAGGGAACTGGAAGGATATTTGCAGCCAGTGGTTTGGATTTGTAAACCTTTGTCTCCACCAGCAGAGAGTGATGCTGAATGGGATATTTCTCATGGGATATTTCTCATTTTCCAGCCAAAGCAAAGTGCCTGAAATTCAGGAATTGGCTGATTTCCACTCACACCCATGGATGCCATGGACACACGTGGAATTCTGCACCAGGGCTGGTCCAGGCCTTGAGTTCTGCCCTCCCTGTGCCTGGGGGCTCTGGCAGGGCACAGGGGCCTGTCTGTGAGGAACACGGGGTCCCACTCACATGTGAGCCCAGGAGGCAGTTCTGGGTGTGGGAATGTGAGACAACTGCTCACTTTGAAAATATAAAAAGTCTTATTAAACCTTAAAAAAATACAATAAAGGACTACATAAGGAAAAAGCTGCAGCGCTGGGAACTGCCCTCGTGCAGACCACATGGCTGGTTCATCTTCAGGACGGATGCTCAGTCTTTTACACCCCTGGGGGCTGCATCAGCCAGCCCTGGCCCCTCCCAAAGTCTGTCACTCAGTTCTTCTGTGCCATTTATCAGTGGAAACTGCTTTGTACCTGGATTGGAGGGCAGGTGTTGTCTGCCACACCCCCTAAGAACCCCCAAGCTTTTCCATTCCCACCTGCCTCAGGTAAGGGACACGTGTGCACACCTTCTTTTCGTCTCCATCATATTTTCTAGAAAAATCCCTTTGTCAGGATTTCTCTCCTGGGAAGCCGAGAAGCCTCAGAGAAAAATGAAAACAATAACTATCTGATTTGCTTTTCCTGTGTTTTGCTGCTTTGGAATGTGGTTTGGACATTGTTTACCAGCAGGTGATTGTTTCATTGGTTTCTGTGAATTGTTTTTACTTAATGACCAATCACCATCAGCTGTGTTGGTGCTCTGGAAAGAGTCACAAGTTTTTCATTATTAGCTTTTAACCTTCTGTCTGTATCCTTTCTCTATTCTTTAGTGTAGTTTAGTATAGCATTCTTTAATATAATATAGATATATTAAGATATATTTTAATATATTAAGATAGATAGATTATATATTATATAGACAATATATTAAGATATAATATAAATATAATTTATCATAAAATAACAAATTAACCTTCTGAGAACATGGAGTCAGATTCTCATTTCCTCCTCCATCTGGGGAACCCCGAAAATCCCACACTTTGTACCTGTCCCAGACACCCCAGGCTGTCTGATGGTCACAATATGGGGGGAAAAGGGAACTATGGGGAGAACAGAGGACATCTAAACTACAATAACATAACTATACATCACAAAAGTTTTTATTGATATTCACACAATAGTTATCTTTTAATTGTGATAGCAATAATCTCATTATCCATCTGTAACAGGAGTCAATCCCAGCCTGTTCCCATCCCACAGATTCCCTTCCATCAGGCAAAGGCTGCAGTGGCTCTGTGACTGTGCCTGGCTGGGTGAGGTTTGCAGCCAAATCGCTGCCAATTAACCAGCCCTGTTCAATGGGATGTTGGGAAACATTTCAATTGTCGGCTCGCCTTTGATTAATGCAGAAAACAAAGCAAACACTAGGGCAGAGCATTCCTGCTGGGTTTGCCTGGCTGATTTTTCATCCATCTCTGCTGGAATCAAGTGCCATAAATTCTCTAAGGAGGTAATTGGAGTGTGCTTCCATTTAATCCTGCCATGATTTTTAACCTTGACATGAAGTTTCTTGATGATGCTCCCTCCCCTACACACTTTTTTTTCCTCCTGTTGGTTTTTCTTAATTGCTTGTCCTGGCAGCAGGACATTTCAGCTGTCCCAGTGTAATCTCCAATTCCCTCTGGGAACGTTCCAGCAGAGCTTTCTGCAGAGTCAGCCTTTCTGAAAATAAAGCAGATCCCGAGGTTAACACGAGAGGAGCGTGCCTGGAGGTCACATTGGAAGGGTTATTTTTTGTTCTCAGCATGTAGGAAGGACAAGTTTACCTTGAAATCCCTGTGTACCTTGAAAAGGAAATTATTTTAAAGAATCGTTTGGTTGTTTGAGTCTAATTTTTGTTTCTAGAGTTATAATAGGGGATAGTAATAATAGTGATAGAGATAATAATAACCTTGTGTAATAATCAAAGGTTTCACCTTAAATCCTGAATTTAATGTGAAGAATAAATGGTTTTATCCTATTTGGAGATATTAAATCACTTTTCCTTGTAAAAATAATACAGTTATAAAGGTGAGCTGTGTTTAAAAAGGAGCAGAGGGTGACCCAGCCCTGAGCAGCACCAACATCCCCAGCTCTGACACCAAACACAATAAAATTCACAGAGATGAATCCTTTGAGATGAAGCAGCTTCTGTGCCAGGGCCCTCATCAGCCAGGCTGCTTTGAGATGTTGATAAAGAGATTTCAGGGATTGGATTGAAGTTGGGAATGTTTTGTGGAGCAGGCTGAGGTGTGGGCAGGGCCCTTCTCCCTGCAGGCAAATCCTCCTGGGCAGGTTCAGAGCTCAGCACTGTTTGTCACAGAGGCCCCTGAGAGGGAAGAGGAGTTACCCAGAGCACGGGGAATTAACTCCAGCCTGTCCCCACTCCTGCTGCAGGGCTGGGGAACCCTTGGGGTGTGGCAGTTCGGGGGACACAGTCTCAAGTTCGAGGACACAGCCTCAAGCTACCTCAGGGAAAGTGTAGGTTGGATATTAGGAAGAAATTTTCACCAAAAGAATAATAAAGTACTGGATGCTCTTCCCCGGGATGTGATAGAATCACCATCTCTGGATGTGTTTTAAAAAAGCCTGGACATGGCACTGGGTGCTACAGTTGAGGTGTGAGGGCACAGGTTGGACTCAATGATCTCAGAGGTCTTTTCCAACCTCATCATTCTGTGATTCCTGGACATCAGCTCTCCTCCCACTGAGATTTGCCACAGGACACTGTGGAGATCCAGAGCTGCAGTGGGATAGGTGTTTATTGCCAATAATGAGCACTGGTCAGTGTGGGAGAGGCAATTGCACCTCCCAGGGCCTGAGGGAGCCCACAGGAAAGGTGGAGAGGGAAGATTGGAAGGGATGGAGGGACAGGAGATGGGAAAGAGCTTCAAATGGGGAGAGGGGAAGGAATTCCTGGCTGTCTGGGTGAGGAGGGAATTCCCAGAGCAGCTGGGAAAAACTGTGGTATTTTCAGGGTCCCCTGGACAGAGGAGGAAATGATGACTCTGACTCCATGTTCTTAGAAGGCTAATTTATTTTATGTACTTATATTATAGAATACTATACTAAAACAATACTAAAGAATAGAGAAAGGATATTTACAGAAGGCTTTACAAGATACTAATGAAAAACTTGTGACTCCAGAGTCTGACACAGCCAGACAGTGATTGGCCATTAAGTAAAAACAATTCACATGAAACCAATCAAACAATCACCTGTTGGATAAACAACCTCCAATCACATTCCAAAGCAGCAAAACACAGGAGAAGCAATCAGGCAATTATTGTTTTCATTTTTCTCTGAGGCTTCTCCACTTCCCAGGAGAAGAAATCCTGGGGAAGGGATTTTTCCAGAAAAGATGACAGTGACAAAAAACACCAATCACTTGTTTTGAAATTTTAAAAGTTTTATAGTAATAAAATGGTTATAAAAATAGTAATACAAATTAGACCAACAAGAATTTGGATGATCAGAGTTAGGACAATAAAGGACAATAAAAAAGCAAAGAATTATGAATGTTTGGATGCTTTCCCAAAAAAGCACACCCACTAACAAAGGGCTGACTCTTAAAAGCAACAGCCTGCTGTATATTCATATATCTCATACATGATGCAGAAATTCTCTTCAAACAAAGGTTGTTCTCTGGTTATTGTCAACTCCCCACCCCCCTTAATCTTCCTCAGTGTCTGGAAGGAGCTGGAAGAAAGTTGGTCTTTTCTGATAAGGGGGCAATAATTCTTCTCTTGGGGATTCAGGTGTCTTGTTGCTGTTATCTCTGTGCAAAGAATTTATTGATTATCTCATCCCTTTCTTGAGCTAGTTAAAAAAATATCTTACATTGCGTAGTTTCTATTTTACCAATATGTTATAACCTAAAAGTCTATTTACCACACTACTTAAAAAATACTAATTAATGCAACATAACACATCCAGTATTCCTTTTAACATCTGCAAAGAGCCAATTGTGTCATATGCACTTTTCACACCCTGCCCAGCTCTGCAGAGGTTTCTGAGGAGCAGATTGAACATTTCCCTGGATTGTCCAGATCTTTGCAGGATTTTTGGCTTCAGGCTCCTTTGAGGGCTGTGACTGGCTCAGGGCTGACAAATCCAATATTTCCAACCCATCTGCCTTCCCAGGAAGCCTGGTGTGTTCCACCTGCCAGGGAAGGTGTGAGGCTTCTTGGGGAACCTCTGATCCAGGGGTGTCCTTGCTGGAGCAGCCCCCCAGCCCCAAGAATGTTCAGCTGCTCCTTCCCCTTGTCCTCACGATGTAACAGCAAAAACGTGCAGGGGAGTTTGTGAAATTGAGTTTGGGCAAGCTGGGAAATCGATTCTGGGCTTAAATGAGACTTGTTATTTAAATGAAGTTGGTGTGTGCAGCCCTGCATGGGAATAAATTCAATCAATAATTTAAACAATAGGGGTTTTTTGGGTGGGAGACAACTGGGAAAATGGAGCTGCTGCTGCTGCTGCTGCTGCTGCTGCTGCTGGTTTGGTGCTGGGCTGTGTTTGGGAGGATCTCACCCTGCACAGACTGGCAGAGCTGGGCTGGAGTAATTCAACCAATAATTTAAACAATGGCATTTTTTGGGTGGGAGACAACTGGGATCAATGGAGCTGCTGCTGCTTCTTGGGAGGATCCAGTCCTGCACAAGCTCTCAGACCTGGATTGGAATAATCCAGTAAATAATTTAAACAATGGGATTTGGGGGGGTCGGAGGCAATTGGGAACAATGGAGCTGCTGCTGGTTTGGTGCTGGGCTGTGTTTGGGAGGATCCAGTCCTGCACAGGCTGTCAGATCTGGGCTGGAGTAATTCAATCAATAATTTAAACAATGGCAATTTTTGGGTGGGAGACAACTGGGAACAATGGAACTCCTGCTGGTTTGACACTGGGCTGTGTTTGGGAGGATCTCGCCCTGCACAGGCTGTCATACCTGGGCTGGAATAATTCAGTAAATAATTTAAACAATGGGATTTGGGGGGGTCAGATCCAATTGGGAACAATGGAGCTGCTGCTGCTTTGACCCTGGGAGGATCCAGTCCCGCCCAGGCTGCTCCTGGGGATGATTCCCAGTCTGGATAAGGGCTGGAATGAGCAGGGAAGAGCAGATAAAGCTGGGCTTAGGCTTGGGCATCCCTCAGCAGTGATTTATCCCCATGGGCTGAGCCCATCTGACAAGGAGAGGTCACCACAATGGTCCCCCAGAACTGGGTTTGGAGCACCCAGGGCTGGCTCCCTGCAGGGCAGGATAAATCCCTCCTCAGGGATGATTCCCTGCCTGGGCCAGGTGGTGAAACTCACAGCTTTGCTTTGCCAGGAGTTCCCTCTGCAGGCTCCCCTCATGGCAGATCAAAAGGATTCCTCGTTGTGTGTTTTAATTTAAATACAGCAATAATAAAATCATTCTTGAACTCACAATATTTACTGGTGCCTGCAGATATGATCAGCTCCCAATATTTCCCCGACATCACACCAAAAAAATCCATCCTTGCACTGGGGTCACTGCTTGGAAAACAAAGCTAGTGCTGGGGCCTTGCTTTTCCTTTTCCTTTTTCCTTTTTCCTTTTCCTTTTCCTTTTCCTTTTCCTTTTCCTTTTCCTTTTCCTTTTCCTTTTCCTTTTCCTCCCAAACCTTCCCCCTCTCCCAACCAAAGCCTCACTGCACCTTTTGGGTGGATTTTAGGCATTTTTAGAGCATCTCCAGAAACCTTTCCAGGCATTTCTCTCGTCCCAGAGCTGCTGGTGCTGAAATCCCCCTCAGGGCTGTGTGGGGATGGCTGGAGAGGCTCCCCAGGGCCCTGGGCAGGTCAGCAATTCCCAGAAAAGCTGAGTTTATGGAAAACTCTCCGGAGCACAGCACGAGGCACAGCCCAGCTCAGCACCTCTGTCCCCCCAGGCCCTTAAAGGGATTTACAGAGGCTGGTTCATGGGAGCAGCTGTGAGTGAGAGCCAGAGACACTGAGCAGCCAGGGCCTGCTCCTGCCCAAACTCACTCACAGGCCTGAAATCCATGGAAAACCTCAAATTCACACAGCCCCAAATTCACTCATAGTCCTGAAATCCATGGAAAACCTCAAATTCACACAGCCCCAAATTCACTCACAGGCCTGAAATCCACGGAAAACCTCAAATTCACACAGCCCCAAATTCACTCACAGGCCTGAAATCCACGGAAAACCTCAAATTCACACAGCCCCAAATTCACTCACAGGCCTGAAATCCATGGGAAACCTCAAATTCACACAGCCCCAAACTCACTCACAGGCCTGAAATCCATGGAAAACCTCAAATTCACACAGCCCCAAATTCACTCATAGTCCTGAAATCCATGGAAAACCTCAAATTCACACAGCCCCAAATTCACTCACAGGCCTGAAATCCACGGGAAACCTCAAATTCACACAGCCCCAAATTCACTCACAGGCCTGAAATCCACGGAAAACCTCAAATTCACACAGCCCCAAACTCACTCACAGGCCTGAAATCCATGGAAAACCTCAAATTCACACAGCCCCAAATTCACTCATAGTCCTGAAATCCATGGAAAACCTCAAATTCACACAGCCCCAAATTCACTCACAGGCCTGAAATCCACGGGAAACCTCAAATTCACACAGCCCCAAATTCACTCACAGGCCTGAAATCCACGGAAAACCTCAAATTCACACAGCCCCAAATTCACTCACAGGCCTGAAATCCATGGAAAACTTCAAATTCACACAGCCCCAAACTCACTCACAGGCCTGAAATCCATGGAAAACCTCAAATTCACACAGCCCCAAATTCACTCATAGTCCTGAAATCCACGGGAAACCTCAAATTCACACACCCCCAAATTCACTCACAGGCCTGAAATTCACACACAATCCCAAATTCACACATAATCCCCAACTCACACACAACCCCAAACTCACATACAGCCCCAAATTCATGCACAATTCCAAATTCACTCACAGGCCTGAAATTCATGCGCAACCCCAAATTCACACAACCCCAAATTCAAAAAATCCCAAATTCAAACACAGTTCCAAATTCACACACAACCCAAATTCACACACAGTCTCAAACTCACACACAGTCCCAAATTCACACAACCCCAAATTCATGAGCAATCCCAAATTCACACAATTCCAAATTCAGACACAGCCCCAAACTCACAAACAATCCCAAATTTGTATGCAATCTCAAATTTACACATAACCCCAAATTCACAAAATCCCAAATCGCACACAATCCCAAATTCACATACAGTCCCAAATTCACACAACCCCAAATTCACACACAATCCCAAATTCACATAATCCTAAACTCACAAACAATCCCACATTCACACACAGTCCCAAATTTACACAATCCTAAATCCACACACAATCCCACATTCACTCTTTTCCTGTCCTCAGTTTAAACCCTCCAAACATGAGTTTAGTTTAAAGTAAATATTCATTTTTAATTCCCATATTTCTGTATTTCCCTGAGAAATCCCTGTGGCCCTGGGATGTGCCTTGGTGGGTGGTACCAACCAAATTGAACCCTCCTCATTGTGGTCAGGTATTCAGAAACACCTAAATGATTAAACACCATCATAAATATTCTGATTCATCCAAACACCTTTGATTTGGATTTTGTAAGACTTTAGTATTTTGTTTTTCAGCTAAAATAGGACATTTCTTCTTATTGCTCACAAAATAATCCCCATACACTTTGAATTATTTATTCCTCTTCATGTCCTTTCAAGTTCCTTTCTCAGGAAGGGTTGAATATTTTTCTTTTTCAGGAGTTCTGTCCCCACCTGCTCAAATTCAATACAAATTCCCTGCCTGTCCTTGCAGATTGCATTAAGCAGTCTGGGGCTGATGGACTCTTTAATAAAGTGAGTATCAGAGGCAGATTTGATAAAAGACATGCCACTGCTAACGATGCTTAATGAAAATAAAAGCTTTGGGGTTTGGTGTGCTGCCCATCCAGTTAAGTGGGATTGTATTTATTGGCCATCAGGCAGCTTGGGCAGAAAATGGAATTTTAGTGTTCCAGTAAAAATAGAAAACAGGCTGGGGCTGGGGGACAAACAGGGATTGTCAAGGGCACATAAATCCATGGAATTATTGCCTCTGGCTCCAGCAGGGATGTGGCCAGGCCAGGAGCAATGGATGCTGCAAATATTCCTGCTGCTGCTGCTGAAGGTTTGATGTGGAACAGGATCCTGGTGGTTTCCCCAGTGTTCCTCACCTGATTCTGGGGAAATGGGGATGCTGGACATGGACTTTCCCTGTTCCTGTGAGGCTTTCCTGGCTGTTTGTGGCACTTCCAGCTGTGTGACACAGGTGCACCTTCATCTCCCTCACCAAAGTATTCCAGAAACCTCAGAGCTTCCTTTGTGTGCTCTGCACAAATCCCTGCACAAACAGGAATTAAATCCATGTCAACCCATAAATCTGAACCTTTCAAACCCTGGGGCTCTCCAGAACAGAGCAATACTTACGATTTCCAAGAGAAATGTGTCATTCCATGACTTTATTCCCTGAACAGAGACAGCAGAATTCCTTCCCAGTATCCCATCCATCCCTGCCCTCTGGCAGTGGGAGCCATTCCCTGTGTCCTGTCCCTCCATCCTTGTCCCCAGCCCCTCTCCAGCTCTCCTGGAGCCCCTTCAGGCCCTGTGAGGGGCTCTGAGCTCTCTCTGGAGCTTTCCCTGCTCCAGATGAGCATTCCCATCTCTCCCTGGAGCCTTCCCTTCTCCAGGAGAACATTCCCAGCTCTCCCAGCCCAGCTCCAGCCCTTCCTGGCAGGGATCTGGGTCAGGTGAGGCTGCTCAGGGTGGGTGGATTTGCAGAGCAGAGCCTGGCTGGGGTGTGGGAGGTGCCCTCAGTGACAGCCACAGCTCCGGGAGGATGAGCAGTGCCAGCCTGGATGGCTCCTGTGCCAGCTGGGGTGGCTCCATCCCAAATCCAGCACAGGCAGCACCTCCCACCTCATCTAGGAGCTCCAGAGCCTCAGATTCCCTCTGAGCCTCCCACTCCCTGCCTGGCTGCAGCTCCTGAGGGGAGTTTGTACAAATAATCTGCTCAACCTGTCAAAGCCCATCTGAACAAAAATAACAACGCGAGAGACACCCAAAAACCCCAGCCTGCCTTCCCTGAAAAAACACCATGTGGCAATAGGACACGAAATAAAACCATGTGGACACTGGAACTTCTAAGGTGAAATAAAGGGAAGTTTAATGTGAAAAACGCCAATCACTTGTTTTTAAAATTTTAAAAGTTTAATAGTAATAAAATGGTTATTAAAATAGTAATATAATAGAGTAATAATACTTCGGACAGTTTGGGTTAGGACAATATGACACAATAAAAGCAAAGAGTTAGGGACAGTCTGGGTACCTCTTCTGGGCAAAATAAGCCTGAAAAAGGACCCACGTTAACAGAGGATTAACCCTTAAAAACAATAACCTGTTGCATATTCATAAGCCTCATCCATGATGCATAAATCCCATTCAAACACAGGATTCTGTCTGGGCAATGTCAGCTTGTTCCTCTGAATCCTGACAGTGTCCTCAGGGCTGAGCAAGTTGGGCAGAAGTTTGTTTATCTGATAAAGAAGCAATAAATTCTCTTTCTCTGAAAGATTCAGGTGTCCTGTGGCTGCTATCTCAGTGCAAGTCCTTTCTTTAAAGTATCTTACACAGCATAGTTTCTATTTTAACATTTTGTTATAACCTAAAACTATATTTAACACACTACTTAAGAAAATTAACACAGCATAACTTTCTAACATAACACATAATATTCATTGTGTGAATAGCCAATCATAAAATACACATTTTTCACATTTAATTTCTGACTCTAACATTTATAGACTTTCAAAAATGACAGTGGATTGGAGGGTGACAGTGCCACCTCTCCAATAACGCTGGACAAACCAACAGTCCATCAAATTTCTCCTCCTCCAGAAAAGAATGTAAAACCATAATTATTTAGAGAAAAGCTGTGAGAAAGTTCATTACAAGAATGTAAACATCAGAAGGCTTAGAAGGACTTAGAGGAACAGGGCAACAACACCAGGAAGAACCTCAGCAGTGGCCAGAAATTCCCTCCTTCCCCAACCCAGAGCAGCTTCCTCACAGGTTTATTTCAGGTGGAGAGAGGCCCATGAATTTTTTAAACCAATATTGAAGCCTCTCTTCTCCTCCTCTGTGCTGTGGGGGTCTCTGCTGATGGGCAGGAGATGGAGATGTGGAAGTGTTGGATTTTTTCCTCCCCTCTCTTTTCCACTTGGACATAATTTGGAATGTCTTTCACAAACATCTCGTTTTAAATTAGTGATGAGGAGCCCCCACTGCTCTGATTGCAGCGTCTCTAATGATGGCAGTGATTAAGGAAACCACTCCAAACCCGGGTCAGGGCGGCTTTTAAGGCAAGGAAATGGGACATGAATAAGGAATAGGTGGGAAATGTGATCATTCCAGGGAAACCAAACCCGTGGTGTTGGTGAGAATCGGAGCTCTGCTCATTTCTGTCCCCACTCAGGCTGAATTTAAAGAGTTTGGTGTCAGGTTTCATCAGTGAGGGAGGCAAGTCTGGCTGCTGCTTTGTGGTGTCTGGATGGATGCTGAGATTTAGTGATAAATGCACCTCTAAATCCCCCTCCCTGCCCATTCCCAGTGGGCTTTGTCCTGCCCAGACCCACAGGAAGGAAATTCAGGAATTTGGCCCAGGGATGCTCATCCAGACAAATTGTGGCCCAGAAGCTCCAGTGAGATCCTGGAAGGTTCAGCTCACCCAGGCTCCTGCTGTGGCCTAAACCCAACCTCTGGACACCCCAAACCTGGAGTCTGGCTGTTTTCCTCCATTTTAACCCACCTGAATTTTGGCCAAAAAAGGGGCAGTGACTCCACAGGGCTGCCTGAGGTTGCCTGTCCTCATTTGCAGCTCTCTTGCTGTTGTGCTCTGCAGTGGGTCATAAATATTTCAGCATTCTCTTCCATCCGTGCGTGCCTGCAGCACCAGCTGATTGCAGCATGAAAAATTCAAAGTGCAGCAATCCCGGGCTGGGCTGATGGAGACCTGGGCTCCACTGAGGCTCCTCTTCTCACGAGCTGCAGCACCATGGAAACGGCCCCAAATCGTGCCATTGTGCCATTTTTAGGGGAAAATCCATTGTGGAAAGGTTTGGCCAGCCCTGGCAGTGGGGTCACTGCAGATGGAGGAAAAGTGGGGTGAAGAAAGGTGGGAAATTGGAAAATTGGGTTATTCCAGAGACATTGTGGATTCCCCATCCCTGGCAGTGCCCAAGGCCAGGCTGGACAGGGCTTGGAGCACCCTGGGACAGTGGGAGCTGTTGGGGCTGGAATTGGATCCTTCAGGGCCCTTCCAACCCAAACCATTCCAGGATTCTGGGGTTCTGTGAATTCAGAGGTTGAAAAGAAACAGGAAAAAAAGACATTTTTGTTTTCCCGTGGAGTGAGGGAGGAGGAGGAGTGGAATATTCACTCAAACCAAACAAACCTGTCAATAAATGGCTTTTTGGGGGGCTGAGAGCAGGGAAAGATGCAGCCCACAGCTGCTGGCCAGCAAATTCCAGCTGATTTGGGGATTTGTTCCTCCTGCAGTGGGAGTGGATGTGGCACTTGGGGACACGGGTGGCACTGCTGGGGGCAGTTGGACTCGATGGACTTTGAGGGCTTTTCCAGCCCCAGTGATTTTATAATTCTCTCTCTTTCCCCCTTTTTGGGGGCTGGGCTCTGCAGAGTCCTTGGAGCTGGGCAGGTTCTTGGTTTCCCATTGCAGGGATCACTTCAGGGGTGCTCGAAGATCAAATCCAGCAAAGCACCAGGTACTGGCTGAGGTGTGGACATCAGGGGGTAATGAATGTGCTTTGGGACTGTTCCTGCGAGTCCTTCTTGCTGTTACAGCCTAAAAACACCACCATGGGCCCCTATCATGGAATCACTGAGTTACTGAGGCTGGAAAAGCCCTCCAGGGTTAGCGAATCCAGGTTGGGCCAAATCCCACCATGCCCATAACCCACATCCCAGACTCTGACACTGCTCAGGGAAGGGAGGGGGAGGTCCCCCAGAACAGGGATCAAATAAATCAACCCAAAAAAGGGGCTGAGCATCCCCTGTGCAGCCAGAGCAGCCCAGAGACGGCTCTGAGATCTTGGACCTGGGCCAGGGGCAGAGGAGCCCAAATCCTCCCTGTGGACACTCCAAGGTGAGTCCTGAGGAACTGAGGCTGGGATGGAGCTCCCAGATTCCGGGGGAGTGAGCTGAACGTGCTGGGGGTGGGAATTGCTGGGTTCCTGTGCAAATCCAGGCCTTGCTGGCAGCTGCCAGCAATAGGAGCACTGGAATTTGGGAGTCAGCCGCTCCTGTGGCACCATCCCACCAGGGAAAAGGTTTGTGGCCTTGGATCTGGCCACAGGAGCAATGTCCCTTGGGCAGGGGGGGGTTTTGCTGTTCCCAAGTGTGTTTGGGGAGGGAAGGCCTCCTGAAGGGCTGAATTGTGTCCTGAAGGGAATCGTGTCCCAAAAGGGATCATGTCCTGAAGAGAATCATGTCCTGAAGGGTGTAAATTGTGTCCTGAAGGGAATCATGTCCTGAAGGGAATTGTGTCCCAAAGGGAATTGTGTCCTAAAGGAAATTGTGTCCCAAAGGGAATTGTGTCCTGAATGGAATGATGTCCTGAAGGGAATTGTGTCCTGAAGGGTGTGAATTGTGTCCTGGAGGGAATCATGTCCTGAAGGGCATTGTGTTGTGAAGGGAATTGTGTCCTGAAGGGAATGGTGTCCCAAAGGGGATTGTGTCCCAGAGGGAATTTTGTCCTGAAGGGAATTGTGTCCTGAAGGATGTGAATTGTGTCCCAAAGGGAATGGTGTCCCAAAGGGAATGGTGTCCTGAAGGGAATTGTGTCCTGAAGGAAATTCATGTCCTGAAGGGAATGGTGTCCCAAAGGGAATGGTGTCCCAAAGGGAATGGTGTCCCAAAGGGGATCATGTCCTGTCCCAGTACTTCACTGGCAGACCCCACCACGGGGATTTTTCATTCTCTGCTAAATCACCTCGTGCTCTGAGCCCCATCACGCTCTGGAGCTGGGCAGGAGGGGTTTTTGGGGTGACCTAATTGAGGAGCACGTTCAGGAATTCTCAGCAGCTCTTTACCGTGCCTTTCCCACCGCTGGGATCCTGGGATTTTCCTCTCCGTGATGGCTGCAAAATGGAACATGAAAAGCACATTACTGCAGAGCACTCCAGGACAGGCAAAAATAGACCCTGATGTGGAGCAGCTCATCCCTGTGTCCATGTAAGAACAGCTGTAGCAGGGATGTTCTGTGTGGCTGCAGCCCCAAGCAGGCACCTGAGCTCTGTCCTCACGTGTTCTGGCTGGAAATCTCCTCCAGGTTTTCCCAGCACCTCTGTCCCTGCTGGAGGAGCAGCTTTTTTATTCCATTTCTAAACTCCTGCTGAAATTGTGTGGGGTTTGTAATTTCTCCTGTTACCTGGGCTGGGCACTCAGATGTGTTTTGTCCTCCCGGTGCCTTGGCTCAGCCCAGCCCCATGGAACCACTTTCCCTCCCCTAATGGCTCCTGCAGACACATCCATCAATATTTCAGCCTCTACTATTTTGCCCTGAGACCTTCTAAAGGCCGGGGCCACGCTTTTTGTGGAATTATTTATGGATCTCGTGTCAGGAGCAGCCTGTTAATCTCTGCCACTCTCCTGAGGGTGGCTTTGGAGGGATGCAGGGCCTGGAGGAACGCTGGGGCCTCCTGTGTGCTCAGCCCCAGAGGAGGCTGGAAGCATCCAGCAGTGCCATACTGGGGAAATTATCATTAAAGGGATGATTAATGGCACTTCTCAGCCGTTATTAAAGAAACTGAAGTGGCTGAGGTTCACATTTCAGCACAGGGTGGGTTCTTGGGGTGTCTGTGCTGGGCCAGGAGCTGCTTGATGATCCTGGTGGGTCCTTTCCAGCCCAGGATATTCCATGATTCCCTGGTTACTGATATTATTGTTACTGACATTATTATTAGTGATATTAATTATTAATACTGATATTGTTTCTGATGTTACCAGCACAGGCTGGCATGGTTAGAACCATTTTTTGGCAGCATTTTTTGGAACCATTTTTGGCAGCATTTTTTGGGGACCATGAAGCCCAGTTTGGTGGCAGACAACCAGCAAGGTGTGAGTTCAGGGAAAAAACCTTCCCTGTGAATTTTCCCTGTGAGTTTTCACATCAGTGGGCTCGTCCTGCTGCCTTTTATCTCCTCCTTTGTGCAGAAGGTGATGATTTGTGCATTGCTGCAAGGCTGCAGAAAATCTGCTGGCACAGGGAAGCAAAATCCTTAATTTCACGTTGCTACTACATGAATTATTCACCTGGACAAGGCTGCTAGGAAAAGGCTTGGGTTAAACCTGACTCAGTCAGAGCTGGCTCTGGCTGTGAGGAGCTCTGAGCCTGGCCTGGAGTCACGTTTGGAGGGCTGGGATCAGTTCATTCCCTGTCTGGTGCCTCCGTGTCTGCAGATCCAACGTTCCCTGGACGCAGCCCAAGGGCAGGAGGTGCTGGAAGTGCAGAATTGATCCCCCAGCTCCTCCTTCCCCACATCCCATTGCCCTCTAACGGCCAGCACGGAATGTGCGCGGCAAGAAGGGCCAAAATCCTCAGAAACCATTTAATGGACAACAAAAGAGGGAGGAAACCCCACCAGAGTGGCTGGGAAAATTGAGGAAAAATATGAGGAAATACTCAAGAAAGATTGAGGATAAATATGAGGCAATACTCAAGAAAGATTGAGGGAAAACATGAGGCAATATTCAAATATCGACCCTGAAACAGCAGCCAGACAAATCTTACAAAAACCATATTTTGTCACCCAGGTGTGGTTTGATATACAGAGAAAATTGGAGAAATGAGACAATTGGCAAGAAAGGGGATTGGAGGATTTCTTAAGAGAAGCACAGAAAGTATACAACAGGAGGGGTGAAGAGAAAACAAAGGAAAAGGCCAGAGTGATGTTAACTGCCATTAGAGGAGGAAAAATTTGGTTTAATTGTAAGAAAAATGGACACTTCAAGAGAAATTGCCCCCAAAAGGAAGGGAACCTGACAGTTTTTAAGAACAAGCAAAGAGAGGAAGTAAAAGACTAAAGATGTCAAGGGCTTTGCCTCCTGGGGACAAAATCCATGAAAAACCCTTAAAAAATAAGTCCCCAAGAAGAAGAATTTTAAAAGTGTGCAATTCTGAGGGTGGGAGAGGAATTCCAGAGGAATTCACTCTGTTGGGATGCTCTGGATTTCCAGAACTCCCTGAAAACCTTCACAGAGAAGGTTGGGTTTGGGATGCAAGGGAATTCAGAGGTTGAAAAGAAACAGGAAAAAAGACATTTTTGTTTTCCTGTGGAGTGAGGGAGGAGGAGGAGTGGAATATTCACTCAAACTAAAAAAACCTATCAATAAATGGCTTTTTGGGGGCTGAGAGCAGGGAAAGGTGCAGCCCACAGCTGCTGGCCAGCAAATTCCAGCTGAATACCATGGAAACGGCCCCAGATTTTGCCATTTTTAGGGGGAAATCCATTGTGGAAAGGTTTGGCCAGCCCTGGCAGTGGGGTCACTGCAGATGGAGGAAAAGTGGGGTGAAGAAAGGTGGGAAATTGGAAAATTGGGTTATTCCAGAGACATTGTGGATTCCCCATCCCTGGCAGTGCCCAAGGCCAGGCTGGACAGGGCTTGGAGCACCCTGGGACAGTGGGAGCTGTTGGGGCTGGAATTGGATCCTTCAGGGCCCTTCCAACCCAAACCATTCCAGGATTCTGTGAATTCAGAGGTTGAAAAGAAACAGGAAAAAAAGACATTTTTGTTTTCCCGTGGAGTGAGGGAGGAGGAGGAGTGGAATATTCACTCATACCACAAAAACCTGTCAATAAATGGCTTTTTGGGGGGCTGAGAGCAGGGACAGGTGCAGCTCATGGCTCCTGGCCAGCAAATTCCAGCTGATTTGGGGATTTGTTCCTCCTGCAGTGGAGCCTTTTGAGCAGCAGATGTCACATTTGTACAACACAACGAGAGGTTGTAGCTGCACACGGAGTAACCACGGGCGTCCCGGGGCAGGAGGGGCTGGAAATCAGAACCTGCTCTGGGTGGAATAAATCAGATATAAATTTATATATAAATTACAGAGAAATAGAATATTTTTCTACTCCAGGTCACTCTGAAGGAGGATTTTTGATCCCTGTCCAGGGCTCACCCTCTGCTCAGGGCTGGAATGAGAGTTCAGGTATGAGCAGGTGAGGATTTGGTTTTCTGCAGGAAAAGGCAGCCCAGGCTCCCGGTTTGGAGCTGAATCTCAGAAGATAATTAATAAAAAAAGAAATGTCTAGGTTTGCTTCAAATCTCACTATTCTTAGAAAATTCTGGCATACTCCCAAAGGTTGGAAATCAGAAAGAAACAGATTTGAAGGTGGCAGAAAAGCTGTGTTGGAATATCCTGTCAAGCCTCATTATAAATGGAATTCAGCTTTCCTGGCTGACTTGGCAGGGCTGACAACACCTGGGAATGATCTTTTTACTGCAAATTGGGAATTTTAGGGCTCTGGCAATGTCAGAAATGACCCCACTTCACCCTGGTTTTCCTGTGCTTCATGATGGGTTTGAAAGAACACAACAATTGCTTCCTGTTCAGACAGAACTTTAATACAGAAATCTCTGTAAATACATTAATTACAGCTCATAAAAAATAACTTCTGGATTTTTACACCCCAGTCAAACCCAGGTGGAGATTCCAATATGTTCCTGGCTCAAATAAAGCAGCAATTATCCAAAGAGGAAGGAAGCTCTGCTCTTCCAGTAACATCCATCCTCATCCAACACAACCTCAAAGGAAGAACTGAAATTCCAGCACATCCATGTTTTGCAGGGAATGGCATCCTCAACAGGGAATTTAAGGATTGTGGAGAGAATCCAGTGCAAAGGATCTTGCCAGAACCATTCCCAGTGTGTCTCATTGCTTATTCCATGTCCAGCTCAGACCCTGGGGACACAACTTCTCTCCCCAGGGCAGGAAGAGTTTGTTTTTCTCCACGACTTGCACATGAGGGAGAAATCTTTGAGGGCAGAGAGGGCTGGAAAAGATCCAGAAATGGAGCCAAAAAAAGAGTTTGCAATTCCCAAACCTGGAGCAGCCACATTGTCCCTGCTGCCCTCAGCTCTGGCCCCAGAGGAGCAGAGGAGGAGCAGCCTCACCCACAGTGCTGGGGGTGTTCAGCAGCTGTTGTAACTTACTCCCAGTTTACACCTCAGTGCAAGTGGTGGCTCTGCTCTGCTTCCCTTGGACAGCAGCTCCATGTCACCACCAGGGCTCCTCACTGCCTGAAATCCCAAATCCTTCCAGTCAGTTCTCAAGGAGGAGAGGGAGATGGTCCAGGATGCCTTTGCCAGAAGTGGAGGAATCGAGGGATGAACTGTCCCTGGAAACTTCAGGTGGCCCAGCCAGCTCTGCTTGGGAAGCCTCAGACTCTGGGGTTCATGGGGGGCTTTAAAGCCTGCAGGGAAAAGGAGCAGTTAAATCCCAGCAGTAAAAGAATTCCATCCCCAGGGAACTGATGGGAATTCCATCCCCATGGAACTGATGGGAATTCCAACCCCAGAGAATGGATGGGAATTCCATCCCCAGAGAGCTGATGGGAATTCCATCCCCATGGAACTGATGGGAATTCCATCTCCAGAGAATGGATGGGAATTCCATCCCCAGAGAATTTATGGGAATTCCAACCCCAGAGAACGGATGGGAATTCCATCTCCAGGGAACTGATGGGAATTCCATCTCCAGAGAATGGATGGGAATTCCATCCCCAGGGAACGGATGGGAATTCCATCTCCAGGGAACTGATGGGAATTCCATCTCCAGAGAGCTGATGGTAATTCCATCCCCAGAGAATTTATGGGAATTCCAACCCCAGAGAATGGATGGGAACTCCATCCCCAGGGAACTGATGGGAATTCCATCCCCATGGAACTGATGGGAATTCCATCCCCAGGGAGCTGATGGGAATTCCAACCCCAGAGAGCTGATGGGAATTCCGTCCCCAGAGAATTTATGGGAATTCCATGCCCAGGGAATTGTTATTCCCACCTGAATTACCTGGGGTGGAGGAGGGGGTTTGCCTTTGGGAAGGGGCACAGGAGGAGCTGTTCTCTCTGGAGCCTGGAACAAAATGGGGTTTCAATGTCACTGGGGTTCTCTGAGCAGCTGCAGAACCTCCCCAGCCCCAGCCACCCTCACCCTGCAGCATTTTCCTGCTGCAAAATCCCAGGAATTCCCACCTGTCCATGTGCAAGGGGGCAACAAAATACAAATACAAGGGGGCCAGGTCTGTTTCAGAAGACACTGAGCTATTCCCAATATTTAAATATTGATATCCAAGCTCACAGAGTGGGATTTAAATGTGGTTTATAACTGATACATGGAAATATTTTATATCTTATACTTTGTATTTACATTTTATATTGTCCTGACCCAGTATTTGTGCAGGCACCACCCCAGAGTTTTGTGACCAGAGTGAAGATGGATTTTACACCATCCTGCCAGGGGGGCAGGGGCCTGAAATGCTGAAATGGTGAACATTTGAGGCAGGTATTTCCTTTTAATTAGGATGGTTTGGGTTTATTAATGAGAAATAGAACCATTCCTCTGAATTCTTACAAATGTAAGACCCAGCACATCTCTGCCACACAGGGACCCTCACAGGCACCTGCAGCAGCAGAGTTACTCATCATTTACTTTGTGTTTACACCTGAAATGCCTCTTGGCTTAAACTCCAGCTACTGAGTTTGTTTCTGATGCCTTGGAGGACCCCCTGGCTGATGAGGAATATTTGTGCAGTTTAGGATTACACAGCCAAAAATTGATTCCTACCCTAAAAACCTGTGCTTTGAATAGCTGTGATTTTAAATTTTCACTTTAAATCAGAAGCTGCAAATATGAATTGGGATCTGATAGAGATGTGTGAAGCTGCAGGGTTGTACTCACAAACTTCTCCTCGGGGTGGGAAGAGCCAGGTTTGGGGGCAGGAACGGGAGGTGGGGGACCCTTGGGCCTCAGGGCAGGCTGGAAAAAACAGAACATGAACCATTTAACCCTCTGTGTGCACCCACGTGTTCCTTGGGGATGTGCAGCCTGGAGCTGGACATGAAAATGCTTTAAGGGGCTGGGGGTGCAGGGATGGTGACTGAGAAAACAGAGCCCACTCCGGAGCTCAGGGATGTCCCTTTGGGATCAGGGGTTTGTCATGTTCCCAAATCCCGCAGGAAAGCAGGGACGTTCCCAGAAGTACTCACACTCTGAAGGTGCGGTTTGTTCTCCTGAGGTGGAGGCACGGGAAGAACTTTCTTATCAATTACCTGCGGACGGGAACGGTCACAAATGGGGCGGAGCCCTTATCTCACCTCCTGCCTTATCTCCGGCTGTCCCTGCCCTGCCCCGGCTCACTGGGGACCCAGAGCCCTCCCCATGCCGGCATTCCCAGCGCTGTCCCTCCCCTCAGCATTTCTGGGAATTCGTGCTGGAGTTCCCGGCGCTGTCCCCTCAGCATTTCGGAAATTCGTGCTGGGATTCCTCCCCTCATAATGTTGGGAATCTCGTGCCACCATTCCCAGTGCTGTCCCTCCCCTCATAATTTTGGGAATCTCATGCTGGGATCCCCAGCACTGACCCCTCAGCATTTTGGGAATCTCATACTGGGATTCCCAGCACTGTCCCTCCCCTCAGCAATTTGGGAATCTTGTGCTGGGATTCTCAGCACTGTCACCTCATAATTTTGGGAATCTTGTGCTGGGATCCCCAGCACTGCCCCCTCAGCATTTTAGGAATCTCATGCTGGGATTCCTCCCCTCAGCATTTTGGGAATTTCATGCTGGCATTCCCAGCACTGTCCCTCCCCTCAGCAATTTGGGAATCTTGTGCAGGGATTCTCAGCACTGTCCCCTCATAATTTGGGGAATCTTGTGCTGGGATCCCCAGCACTGCCCCCTCAGCATTTTAGGAATCTCATGCTGGAATTCCTCCCCTCAGCATTTTGGGAATTCCATGGCGGCATTCCCAGCACTGTCCCTCCCCTCATAATTCTGAGAATCTCATGCTGGGATCCCCAGCACTGACCTCTCAGCATTTTGGGAATCTCATGCTGGGATTCCTCCCCTCAGCATTTTGGGAATTTCATGCTGGCATTCCCAGCACTGTCCCTCCCCTCAGCAATTTGGGAATCTTGTGCAGGGATTCTCAGCACTGTCCCCTCATAATTTGGGGAATCTTGTGCTGGGTTCCCCAGTGCAGCCCTGTCAGCATTTTCAAAATCTCATGCTGGGGTTCCTCCCCTTTATAATTTTGGGAATCTCGTGCCGACATTCCCAGCACTGTCCTTCCCCTCAGTATTTTAGGAATATCATGCTGGGATTCCTCCCTCGGCATTTTGGGAATCTCATGCTGGAGTCCCCAGCGCTGTCCCTCTCCTCAGCATTTTGGAATCTCATGGTGGGATTCCTCCCATCATAATTTTGGGAATCTTGTGCTGGGATCCCCAGCACTGTCCCCTCAGCATTTTGGGAATCTCTCATGCTGGGATTCCTCCCCTCATAAGTTTGGGAATTTCATGCTGGCATTCCCAGCGCAGTCCCTGCAGCATTTTGGGAATCTCAAACTGGCATTCCCAGCACTGTCCCTCCCCTCAGCATTTTTGGGAATTCGTGCTGGAGTTCCCAGCGCTGTGCCTCCCCTCAGCATTTCGGGAATCTCATGCTGAGGTCCCCAACCTTGTCCCCTCAGCATTTTGGGAATCTCATCCTGGGATTCCTCCCCTCAGCATTTTGGGAATCCTGTGGAAATGCAGTCCCTTGGGCTGATGGTTTGAGCCCTGGGGACAGTCCCCAGCTGTCCCTGCTCTCACCTTCTGGGCAGGTGGCACCAGCACAGGCTGTTCCCTGCAGCTCTGCTCCTGATCCACAAACACCTGGTTGGTGGCTCCGGGTCCCCTCCTGGTCTGGTGGCTGTCAAAGATTTCAAATCATGCTCAATTTTAGGTAACTGAAGAAAAACCTCACAGCTGAGGCCCTGCCTTACTCCTGCTGGTGTTTTGTACCCATGTCTTTGATTTCTTTCTTCCCTTTATTCATTGGGATTCTTAAGGATTTATCAAGAGCTCCATTTCAACTCTTCCATCCCCTCCCAGCCATGGCATTTC
The DNA here is from genome assembly GCF_027887145.1 of Ammospiza caudacuta. Classification (NCBI taxonomy): domain Eukaryota; kingdom Metazoa; phylum Chordata; class Aves; order Passeriformes; family Passerellidae; genus Ammospiza; species Ammospiza caudacuta. Next base: position 3,507,744 of record NC_080618.1, read on the forward strand.
TGATGCCTCCACAAATCTCATGGACCATCTTCCTTCCCTCCCAGGATCTAATTCCCCCCACCCCCAGTGCAAACTCTGCAGGGATTTCCTGGCTGTGGTTTGTGGGTTTTAGGTGGATGTGGGAAGGATTTACCTCTTGTGGGAGCCTCGGAAGCGGGTGAGCAGCACGGCTGCAACTGCAGTGACAGCCAGGACAGCCAGCACGCCAGCAGCCACAGCAATGCCTGGCAGGGACAGAAACAGCCCTTAAAAATCTGGGAATTACAGAGGGCAGGGACAGAAACAGCCCTTAAACACCAGGGATCACTGTGGGCAGGGACAGAAACAGTTCTGAAACACCAGGGATCACTGAGGGCAAGGAGAGAAAGAATCCTAAAACACCAGGGATCACTGAAGGCAGGGACAGAAAGAATCCTAAAACATCAGGGAATCACTGAAGGCAGGGACAGAAACAGTTCCTAAAAAATCAGCAGGGACAGAAACTGTTCCTAAACATCAGCAGGGACAGAAACAGTTCCTAAATATCAGGAACTGTGGGCAGGGACAGAAATAGTTCTGAAACCCCAGGGATCACTGAGGGCATGGACAGAAAGAATCCTAAAACATCAGGGAATAACTGAGGGCAGGGACAGAAAGAGTTCCTAAACATGAGCGGGGACAGAAAGAGTTCCTAAACACCAGGGAATCACTGAGGGCAGGGACAGAAACAGTTCTGAAACACCAGGGATCACTGAGCATTGGGACAGAAACAGTTCCTGCAAAATCAGCAGGGACAGAAACAGTTCCTAAACATCAGCAGGGACACAAACAGTTCTTAGAACATCCCAGAACCACTGAGGGTGGGAGACACCCAGCAAGATTCACCATTATTAAGAAGTTTCCCATCACCACTGATGAAGGAATTTTATTATCTCTGTTTTCATTCTATGGGTTCTTCTCCTGCACACAAATGGTGATGGAAAGGAGAGAACTCCTGCTGGTTTTGCCATGTTTGAAGTCAGTTGTTCCCTGAGTTGTCCCTGGGATAAACAAACCTTGAACAAACCCTAAACCATCCCTGCCCTTTCCATTGACACTCAAAGATCCTCCCCTGTCCTTCCTCTCCTCTGTCCCAGAGACTGTTACCCACAGAAGGGTGCAGACCTTCAAACTGCCCTCAAATAAAGTTTCTTCCACAATTTTCAACAAAACTACTCCAAAGCCTCAACCAAGTCAGAGGTTCAGAGCTAACAGCTCTGGAGAGGGTGAAGAGAGAACAAAAATATTCCATATTATAAATTAAATAAAGGCTTTTTTTTTCCCCTTAACATGTGAAAATCTGAACACAAATTATTTTCCCTCAGAGGTGGGTCAGTTAAGGACCATGCTGATGATAAATGAACTTGTCCAGCTCCCTCACAGCAAAGCCTATGGGATCCTGGCTCCACTTTGAAGGGACAGAGAACTCATTATTCCAAGAATAAACAGGAGAAGCCTGTTGGTCTCATCTCCAGGGGGAATCACTTGTCAGCTTAGAGAGGAAAACACCTTCTCTACTCCTCCCTGCAGGACTGAGGGGTGCTCAGAAATCAGCTCCCTGGGATACAGTGCTGGGATTTAGGTTGGATATGAAGAGAATTTTCTTCATGGAAGGGGTTGTGCAGTTCTGGGACAGGCTGGAGTTCCCAGCCCTGGAATTGTTCAAAAAACCTGTGCCTGTGGCAGCTGAGGACATGATTCAGTGCTGCTGGGCTTGATGAGCTTAATTATTCCAATTAACAATTGTATGAGCCACTCTGGTGCGGGGCTGCTCCCCTGGAGCCTCCCAGCTCCTTCTGGTGCCTTTTGGGGCAGATTCACAGAATTCCCAGAATCACTGGGTTGTAAGAGACCTCAAAGATCATCCAGTCCAACCCAGCCCCAGCACCTCAACTCAACCCTGGCACCCAATGCCACATCCAGGCTGGTTTTAAATCCTACAGGGGCTACACCCAAAATGGATGATGGGTCATGGGTTTCACACTTTTATAAGTTTGATCCATTTGCATATTGGGGTTGATCTTCCAATTACAGCTGCAGGTAATGAAGTCATTGACCCCAAGTTTGCTGCCCCCAACTCCCTTTTGTTCCCATCTCTGGGCCCTGAGGCAGTGAGGTGTCCTTGGTTCCCAGGCCTGCAGAGGAATTGTTGTGTCTGCCCCAAATGGGAGAGCAGCAGCTCACACTGGGTGTGGAATTCAGAGTTATGCCCTAAAGAACTGCAGGATTACAAATATATGAAAATGTAAAAGCTAAAATCCTGGAGAGGAATTGTGTCTGCCTAAAATGGGAGAGCAGCAGCTCACATTAATATGGAGTTCAGAGTTATGGCCTTGTCGCAGACATTTCTTCACAGAAATCCTTTCTTTCAGATTTCTGTGTCTTCTGGAGGCCAAAGTAAACAATTATTATCAAATGCTGTAGAATGTAACAAGAGTTTCCCGATTAGCTCATTTTCTATGTTTATAATTAAGGGCCAATCACAAAGTGCAAGCTAAGAGACTGAGTCCTTAGCCACAACTTTGTTGTAGATTCTTTCTATCTATTCTTAGCCTAGCCTAGCTGCTCTGCAAACCTCTCTCTATATTCTATTTAGTATAGTCTTAATGTATTATATATGATATATAAATAAATTCAACCTTCTAATCAAAATACAAAATTCACCATCTCTCTCTCACCAGCTGCGACCCACTCAGGCGCAGTAATAATGGCCTAAAGAACTGCGGGGTTACAGATAGATGGAAAATAGGAAAGCTGAAATGCTCAGGGATCCCTTGCAGGCAGGAAAGGACACATTCCAAGTGTGGCACTCACTGGTGAGGGCTGAGGAGCTGTCACAGTTGGGGGGTGCCCACCCCTCCTCACACTGGCACTGCAGCTCGTGGTCACACACCTGGGGGCACAAACAGGGACACCAGTGAGTCTGGGGGCTCAGAAAGTTTCTGAGTGAGGATGCTGAGAGGTTTTTTTAATCTCTTCACTTATCTGAGCTAAAATTTAGCACAAAAAGGAGCAGTTTGGGGTGTTAAAGGACAGTCCTGATGTCATGCACCTTTTGCTTCTGCAGGGAAAGCTTCACTATAGAGTTAATCTATATCTGTAGGTCTCTGAATGGTCAAATGTGAGAAGAATTCTCCTCCCCAAACCAAAATAACCTAAAAGAGGAGAGCTGTGATACCATGGCTCAGGGGCAGGGTCAGACACAGGGGCTGTGTCCATCTTCTGGGCAAAAATATTGATGTTCCCTCAGATGAGATGTGTTTTCATAAAAATTTTTAAAGTTTCTGACTCCTCAAATTTGACAGATTTGTATCAATGACTTAAACACTGTCAGCAAGGAGGTCTGAGCCTGATCTGCATCATTTTCTTGGGGTTTTAAAGTGAACAACATCAAATGCTGGTGTCTTACAGCATGGCCAGGGCACTTGGCAGAGCAGTTGGTGGATCTGAAGACATCCTCAGCCTGGACACACTCCCCACGGCTGCACACCTGAAATGAGAGCAAACCACAGGGATTTGGAGCTTCTAGGACAGGCAGAGTTTGCACTTTATCCTGGGAGGGGATGGAGAACAGCTCTGGAAATCCCTCAGACCCCTTTAGGAGTGGGAGATGAGGGGTTGATTTTCCATTTGGGTGTTTTGTAGAAAGGAGAGTGACAGAGATGTGCAGACATCACTGCTCCCCACTCAATCCCTCATCCCTCCCTTCCAGGCAGGAATATTCAAGGGAGTGACTGGAAAAGAGCACCCAGTGATGAGGACAGCCATTATGGGAATAATTAAATGCAGTAACACATTAATGATCTCCTAACCTCTCAGACAAAGCTGCGTTTCTGCTGCCACACATCTTTGTGTCAGTAAAGGGAATGAGGCAGCCGCCAAGCCTAAGGAAATGGGAATGCTGCCAATTGCTGTTTGCTTTGCTGCTGGGTTGGGATAAAAGTTGGGAAAACAGAGCAGCAGAAGTTTGGGGTCCACTCAGTCCTCCCTGTTTAAAATCTTCCCTGTACAGGACAGAATTATATCAACAAGGCTGAAAGAGGGGGAAGAACAAAGGAAGAGAGGATTCTCCACTCACCATCCCATTGCCACACTTGGTTCCATCCAGGATCATCCCTGGGTCGTCCCTCCCACCCCTGGAGAAGCTGCCTTTGCAGGCCCTGAAGGACAGCAGGCTCCCGTCACGAGGCATCTCCCTGCCTCCAGAGCAGAACAGCTTCCCACACAGTTTGTCTCTGCAAGGACAACAGGAGCTGTCACCCCAAGGACAAGGCCCAGCAAACCCCCCGAGCTGGGCTCTCCTGCAGCCTGAATTCCAAGGAAATGCTGCAGCAGGGAATGCTGGTGTGGCACCTTGGCTGGAGCAGGTGGCAGGTTCTTAAATCCTGCTGAGCTTAGCAGGGAACACAAATTGATTCACAGAAATGAGCATTTAACTCATATTCCTTCACTTCTGAGGCTCAAATTCCCCATCCCAAAATCCCTGGAGTTCCCTGCACACCCTCACACTCATCCTCCCAAGCAGCCCTGCCCAGATATATTATATTATATTATATTATATTATATTATATTATATTATATTATATTATATTATATTATATTATATTATATTATATTATATTCTATTCTATTCTATTCTATTCTATTATATCATTACATATAATAATATATAATGTAATGTAATGTAATGTAATGTAATGTAATGTAATATATGATAGGATAGGATAGGATAGGATATAATTGATATAATTAATATAATATAATATAATATAATATATGATATGATATGATATGATATGATATGATATGATATGATATGATATGATATGATATGGCATAATGTGCACACCTTTGCTCTCTCACCTCATGATTTAAATCCACTTTTCTTAGAAATTACTTCCCCCAGTTTTCAGACAGAACAAGAGGGAACACAGGGCTGTGCCATTCCTTGTTTCTGTCTCCTGATTAGAGTAGGAATGGCCTCTCTTCCCAAATCCCAGCACATCCCACAGCCCAGTGCTTACTTTCTCTTGCAGGGGAGGTAAGTGCCCTGCTCCTTCCTGCAGTACCCAAAGTACTTCCCCATCTCGTTCACATTGTAGCAAGAGGCTTCGCCCTCTCTGGCCTCTGCAGGAGGAAAACAATAAATAGGGTGAGTTTGGGATCCCAAACCAGAACTGGGGATATTCCAGCTCCTTCCTTTGCTCTGGAAATGGCCTTTCCCAGCCACGTCATGGGCACAAATGAGTTTCTGGAGAAGAGAAAGTTCCAGGGACACCTCAGAGCTCCTTCCAGAGCCTGAAGGGGCTCCAGGAGAGCTGGAGAGGGGCTGGGGACAAGGATGGAGAGACAGGACACAGGGAATGGCTCCCACTGGGAAAAGCGAGATTGGGGTGGGATTTTGGGAAGGAATGAGCGTGGGGAGGGGCTGGGATGGAATTCCAGAGCAGCTGTGGCTGCCCCTGGATCCCTGGAGGTGCCCAAGGGAGAGGAGAAGGCTCCACGGAGAGCTCAGAGCCTGAAGGGGCTCCAGGAGAGCCGGGAAAGGACTGGGGACAAGGGATGGAAGGACAGGACACAGGGAATGGCTCCCGCTGCCAAAGGGCAGGAATGGATGGGATGCTGGGAATTAGGAATTGTTCTCTGTTGTGATATATGTTATAAAATAATTCGTGCTGAAGGAAATAAAAAACCACAGCATTTTGTGCACTAAAGGCAGTGTCGTGCACCAAGCAGTAATAGGCTAAGTGATGAGGATGGAGATTCAAACACCAGGAGGACACTGTCTCCAGGGATGGATATTTCAAGGGATTTTTCCTCTGACAAGACCCCAGCAAGAGGCATTTGATAGGCACCATATATAAGATAATAACACCAGAAGTTTATCTCAGAAGATTTTCACCTGACAGGATTTCAGCAGTTATTCACCAGTTCCGAGAAACGGGGCAGCAAGAAAGAAAACTGTGATAATATGCTAAAGAAGGGCCCCTTCCAGAGCCCAAAATGCTGTATTTCTAAATGATATTTATTTCTCAATTTTACTTATTTTATTTCTAAATGATATTTCTAAATATCATTTAGAAATAAATGATATTTGGAGACCCATGGGACTTTGGTGCAATAGAGGCCAAATCCTGGGTTTCCCCGACTCTGATTGCCTGGCTCAGAGTCGAATTGCTTGTGGTTTTTACCAAAATTCTACTTTGATTATTTAATAAATTTCCTTAATTATTAAATTGGAGTATTCATTTATAACACCATGAAGGTGGGAAGGGGCTGGGGTGGAATTCCCAGGGAGCTGTGGCTCTCCTGGATCCCTGGCAGTGCCCAAGGCCAGGCTGGAGCCCCCAGGGACAGTGGGAGGTGTCCCTGCCATGGCAGGGGTGGCGCTGGATGGGATTTAAGTCCCCTTTCAGCCCAAGCCATTCTCCAGCTCTATGAAATGCTGCTTTCAGAAGCACCAGATGTGCCAAATCTGGCTGTTAATTTGAAGGACAGTCATTTCCTTTTCCTATCTGGCCAAAACCACTTCCCCAGCTCCATTCCAACTAACTCAGACGTGTTCTGCAGAAGAGGAATGTGCTCCCCACTTCCCGTTTCCCTGAAAGCACAGAGCACGCCATGCCCTGAGGTCTGGCTCATGAGCTACAACCACTGACAGTAGGAAATAGAAAAATCATCATTAATTATGCTACAAACTGGAGATTATTTGTATGGATGGGCTGTCACTGTCATATTTTCTGAAAAATCCCTTTGCCAAGATTTCTTCTCCTGGGAAGATGAGAAGCCTCAGAGAAAAAACGATATTATCTCATTTGCTTCTCCCTGTTTTGCTGCTTTGGAACGTGGCTGGAGATTGTTTACCAACAGGTGCATGTTTGATTGGTTCCATGTGAATTGTTTTTAATTAATGACCAATCACAGCCAGCTGTGTCAGACTAAGGAGCCAGTCATGAGTTTTTCATTATCATTCTTGTTAAGCCTTCAGTCTGTATCCTTTCTCTATTCTGTAGTATATATATATATATATATATATACTACATATGTATATTCCAATTATAGTATGATTGGAATATATATATACACACTATAGTATATATAGTATAATATATATACAATATATAATATATATAGTACATATACTGTCGGGAGTTTAGTTCAAGCATGGCTTAAAGAAAAAGGCCACGAAGCCATGCAACTGAGAGAAAAGTAACAGGTAGCTGTGAAGCAGTTTCAAAGCAGTTCCCAGCCTGACTTCTATAAACAATTAGTCTCTCTCAGGCATCATTGTATAAACAATAAGGTTCTCAGGCAGTCTTCCCATAACAAAGGTAACATCCTCTCTGGGAAAAGATGGCACCCTGGGAACAGTTATGGAAGTTTTGAGAACCGTTCGTATCACAGTGAGAACACTGATTTTGTTTGATGTAAACAATCAACGGTATTGTAAAACAAAAGGAGTGGTTAGAGTTTTCTCTGTTAGCCTATCATAAAGCTGTATTTTGGAATATGCATGAAGTTCGTTAACACTGTTATTTAAAGTGACTGATCGATCAATAAATTCGGAGTTCGATGCACAATGGTCGTTCTCCCCCTCACTTCAACAATATACTATACTATATATTAGTATAGTATAATATATAGCATAACATAACATATTATATTCTACTATAAATATTATATTATATTATATTATATTATATTATATTATATTATATTATATTATATTAATAATAGTATAGATGTTGCTATATATTATATATTATTATAATACCTATTATATAAGTTAGATATTAGATATATATAATATATAATAAATTATTAATAAATTACTATTATATTATAATAATGTAATGTAATAATATAATATAATATAATGTAATATAATGTAATGTACTGTAATGTAATGTAATATAATATAATGTGATATAATGTGATATAATATAACAATGTGATATATGATATATGATATATGATATGATGTAACATAACATAATGTGATATGATATTATATGATATTATATGATATGATGCAATGTAATGTAATGTGATATAATAATAAATTAGCCTGCTAAGAACATGGAGTCAGATTCACTCATCTCTCACCTCGTCCTGGGGACCCCTGCCAATACCACAAAGCCTGAGCTGAAGAGCAGACCCACAGTTCCTGAGGTGCAGTGGATCTGAGGATGTGATGCAGAATTCCCTCTCCTGTCTCTCGTGCCCGAGCCAAGCCGATTTTCGGTGCCACGGGGAACTCACCTGGCCCAAAGACATGTTTGCACTGGCTGTCACGGGTGGGACAGGTGCCCATGTAGCAGTAGCCCTCTCCAAATCTGCAGGGGTGCCCGTTGACACGGAAGCGATCCTCGGGGCAGCTGGGGGAGCGCCCCGTGCACATCTCAGCCAGGTCACAGTCGTCCTTCACCGGCCGGCACACCGAGCCCGACTTCTTGAACTGCGCAGGGAGCAAACGCCACACTCGGCACCCAGCTCCTCCACACTGCCCAAACCACCCAGCTGAGGGCTGGAACAGGCAGGAAAACCTCACTGCACAGGGGTGGGGGCAACAGCCTGGTCAGAGAGTGAGCAAACGGCTTTGTGTGCTCACAGTGGGCTTGGGAGACTTTTTAGGGAGTTGTAGAAGAACAATGATAACTTGTTAGTATAAACAACCTGTGTTTTCCTACTCTTTCTGTTCTTCTCAAGGACTGTTTGTGAGAAAGTTTTTGTTAATTAGCCAATCAAGTAGAAATCTAGTCAAATCTATCTATGAAAGAAGAGAATTTTCATATTAAAGCTGCTCTTTTGCAAATCAGCCTTGCAGTGAATCTGTGTCATTTCTTGCTCAATGGTGACACACAGGCTGTGTGAGGAGCAGGATCCATATCTCACTTCGTGTTGGATCTGTCAGTTCTCAGGGGTTGCCTCTTGTGCCACAGCTTTTATTGCCAGGAGAAAATGGCCAACCAAAGGGCTCATTTCTGCAGGGTGGTGGGAGATTGAGGGAGTTGATGGTGGGGGTTTGGGGTGGGCAGTGACAGCACCTGAGGGAATGTGAGGGAATGGCTGGAGCTGTGCCAGGGAGGGAATGGCTGGGGATCAGGGAAAGGCTGGATTTTGGGAAAGGCTCCTTCCCCAGAGGGTGCTAGCACGGCCCCGAGGCTGCCAGAGCTCCAGAAGTGTTTGGACAGCACTCTAGGGATACCCAGGGTGGGATTTTGGGGTGTCTGTGCAGGGCCTGGGGTTGGATCAGTGATCCCACAAGTCCCTTCCAGCCCAGGCCATTCCATGACTCCATGACAGTGCCCTTGGCAGTGCTGTCCAACACAGGGACCAGCGCAAGGTGAGTTCCTGCTTTATTGCAGCAGGGGTGAGGATCTGCAGAGGGAGGGTTTCTCACCCAGGAGTTCTCACAGGGGAGGTGAGGGGTCTCACCTGGCAGATTTTACAGGGGAGGGCAGGGGTCTCACCTGGCAGTTCTCTGAGGGGAGGGGTCTCAACTGGCAGATTTTACAGGGAAAGGGTCTCACCTGGCAGTTCTCACAGGGGAGGGCAGGGGTCTCACCTGGCAGTTCTCACTGGGGAGGGGTCTCACCTGGCAGTTCTCATAGGGGAGGGCAGGGGTCTCACCTGGCAGTTCTTACTGGGGAGGGGTCTCACCTGGCAGTTCTCACAGCACTCCCCGGAGGCACAGGCAGCTCCTGAGCTCAGCTTGCAGGTCTCAGGGTCACAGCAGTCGTTGGTGCACTCCTGGGACAGAAGCAGAAGTCAGAGCTGGGGACAGGGACCCCACACCACTGTCCCTGGCTGGGACGGAAGTCTGGCACCCACCCTTGGCTTTTTTGGGGAGCACCTTCCCTAAAATGCCTAGGTTTGCAGGGAACTGGGGCTTTGTGCTGAGCTGTGGGGATGGCTTTGTCCACTCTCAGTTCCTCTGCCACCCTCCTGACAAAACAGGGCTTCATCCTTCCCAGCACTCAGCACATCCCCAGTCATCCCAGCTCAGCAGTTTGATGACCACAATTTCTGCTTCAGCAAGAGCTTTCAGATTACAAGGAATTCATTTAGAATAATGAGAGACTGTGTAGAGTTTAAGCTTTCTAACTCCTTTGCCCGGCACTGTTTTTATATACCCCAAAGGGTCTTGCCAGCCATTCTGGATTTGCTGAGCAATGGCTCAATAGCAATTAGCAATGGCTCAGCAGCAGGGTTAATTGAGTAGCTGTGAATCCTACTGTTAATGTCCATTTTACCAGGCTGGCATTGCCAGTGTGGCCATGGGATCATGGTGTTATTAATGGCATTGAGATCTATACACAACAGAGAGTAGTCATGAGCCTACTGAGTTTAGAAAAGAGAAAGATGACTTAACATTTACTTGAGCAGGAACTTTCATTCCAAGTCTGTATTTTTTATTTGAAACATTGGGCAGCTCCAAATCACATGCAGTAACATGTGAAGCCAAAATTCAGCCTGTTTTAGTTTTACTGGTGTGAAAAATGCATGTATTTTATGATTGGCTTTTCGCAAATATTAAGATGAATATTATATGTGTTGTGTTAGAAAATAATGCTGCATTAATTTTCTTAAGTACTGTGTTAAATATAGTTTTAGGTTATAAAAATTGTTAAAATAGAAACTATGCTATGTAAGATGCTTTGTTTAACAAGAAGAGAGATAACAGCCACAGGACACCTAGACCTTTCAGAGAAAAAGAATTTATTGACTTCTTATGAGAAGAAACTAACTTCTTCCCGCCTTGGAGGCACTGTTAGGATTAGAAGGAAGAAGCTGACACTGCCCAGACAGAATCCTGTGTTTGAATGGGATTTATGCATCACGTATGAAGTGAATGAATATGCAACGGGCTATTGTTTTTAAGGGTTAATCCTTTGTTAGCAGGGGTCCTTTTTCGGGCTCGTGATGCCCAGAAAAGGTACCCGGACGTCCCTAACTCTTTGTTTTTATTGTCTCATATTGTCCTTATTCAATTTGTCCAAATTGTTATTACTCTAATTGTGTTACTATTCTTTTTAACTATTTTATTACTATTAAACTTTTAAAAATTTTAAAAACAAGTGATTGGCGTTTTTCACCCTGGGACGCAAATTTTGCAGCAACAGTTGGAAGCCCTCATTCAAAAAAAATCTGATGATTAGAAGAGCTCACTGAAACAATATATTTTATGTTTATCTTTGGACTTCAATTGCTTCAGGGATACACCAGGGTTGCCAAACAGCAGCGTCCACCGCAGGGCCAGCCAGCCAGCAGCAGCCCAGCGTGGGCAGAGCCCCGTGCCCCCGCAGGTACCTCAGGGGTGCCGCAGTCGCACTCCTCGCCGCGCTCCACGAAGCCGTTCCCGCAGGAGGCGGGGGCGATGATGCTGCCCTGCTCGGGGACGTTGCTCAGGCAGCGGGGCATGTCGGCCAGCATGAAGGACTCGAAGCTCTGCAGGCTGCACGAGCTGAACTCCTTGGGGATCACCGAGCTGCGGGGACACAGGAGGGGTTATGGTGGGATGGGCCCGGGCAGGGAGTGAAACATCCTTGGGGAGAACTGAACATGAGGCTGTCCCCACAGCTCTTGGGGGAAACATTGTTCTAAATACACATTTGACATTTAATGTTTTATATATACTTATTATATATCTAACATTTTATATCTATATCTATATATCTATATCTATATCTATATCTATATCTATATCTATATCTATACACACATACATATACATAACATTATATATCTATATCTATCTATCTATCTATAAATTTAATAATATATATTTAATTATATATAATAGTAATATTTAATATATATGTTTCTATATTAAATATATTATATATACTATGTATAATATAGTATATATACTATATAGTATACTATATAGTGTATATAGTATATTATATATACTATATATAATATAGTATATATACTATATAGTATACTATATAGTATATATACTATATAGTATACTATAGTATATATACTACTAAAAATTATTTCTATATAAATGTAATCATTTATATCCATTATATATAAAAATTAATATTGAATAACATATTTATATATAGAATATATATATTATTATATATAGAATATATATTATTATATATAATAGTATATATCTCATATTATATTATATTATATACATATACATAACATTATCTATCTATCTATCTATCTATCTATCTATAAATTTAATAATATATATTTAATTATATATAAAAGTAATA